>NC_141169.1:93897500-94067500 GCF_055505025.1 Bos grunniens | reverse complement strand
AAAGGATTATTAGTTCAATGATATATGAATTATTCAGCATTCAACATTCAATATATATTTTTGAGTACTCCCATGTATAAAAGCACCATTTTATTTGCAGGAGATGTAACAGTGAATAAAACTGATGAAGTGGCTGTTACCATGGGGCCTTCCTTCTTGCTGTGGAATATAGACATTAAACATATAAATTAATAACATGCTATTAGGTAGTAGTGGTACTATAGATAAATACTGAGCAAAACAAAAGGATAGAGGCTAATGGGGCTTCTAATTTTGATGGTATAGGCAAAGGGTACCTCTCTGAAGGGTTTGATCCCTGGGTTGGGAAGATTCCCTGGAGGACGAAATGGCACCCCCCTTCAGTATTCTTGCCTGGAAAATCCCATGGACAGAGGAGCCTGGCAGGTTACAGTCTGTGAGGTCACAAAGGGTTGGACACGACTGAATGATAGGTACACACATATGCCTCTGAAGAAGTGCCTTTTGAAGAGAAACGTCAATGAAGGCAGGAAAGAAGTCTTACATATATCTTGAGAAAAGAGTATTTTTGGGCAGAACTGCAAAGACCAGTAAGTGGGAGTATTTTTATTGATTTAGAAAAACAGTAGGCTGTTATTGCAGGTGAGAGAGAATTAGTAAGAGCAAAAAAGCTCAAATAATGTTGGAGAGTTAGGCCAAGGCCAGTTCCCAAAGGCATTTATGTCATTTAGTTTAGGTGTCATTGTTGGACTCGGTCGGTTACTTATTTTAGGTATGAATGAAAGAGAACCATTTGATGATTTCTTTTCAGGGGAGTTAGCTAAATAATATACTTGTTTGTAATACACATGTTTATAATAATATACATGTTTTAGGAGCATCATACTTGATGATAAAGGGAAAAGTCCTGAGGTAGGACAAGAGCAGAAGCAAGGATACCTCTTGGATGGGAGTGATGGCTATTCAGATGCGAGAGGAAGTTGCCTTAGGCTAGGTGCTACTGGTGGAGCCAGTAAGAAATGATCAGATACGTTTTCAAAGTGGAGCCAAAAGGATTACTTGATAGATTGTTCATAAATATTTAAGAGAGAGAAGACAGGCAGGACTCCAGTGTTTTTGGCCTTTGTAACAAGTTAAAGATGATACCATGTAACGAGATGGAGGATGATGAAGTATGGGCAGGTTTCAGTTTTCTACAAATCAGATGTTTGGGTTTAGACATACTATTTACAAGCTATTTAATAGATATCCATGTGGAGTGAGCTGTCAGGTAAATACTAGGTAACTTAGTTTGGACTTCAGGGTAGCGCTTGCGACAGAAATTTATATTTATAATTGGAAGTTAATGATAAAATTTATATTTAAAGTAACAGAATTAGATGGGATCACCTAAGTGGTTAGTGTAGACAAAGAAGAAAAGAGGAATCAAGATGATGAAGATGAGCCCTGGTGTGGCTGATTAATTTCATTAAAGACCCCACAGCTGTTCCCTTCCCTCTACCTCTGTTCTTTGCCATATAATTGGGCTACAGCATTCTGACACTGGACTCATCCCTGAAACTTGCTATGGTCTACGGGAAGGGAAGGCTTGATAAAGTATTCATACATTTCTGCTGAGGGCTTACCTTCTACTCTTACCATGAGAAGACGCTTACCAGGGCCCTCTGGTCCCAGAAGAAAGATGAGAGACACAGGGTCAATCCAAGGGGGATAGGTGAGTCCAGCTGAGAACAGACTAGAGCAGCTAAACCCCAGAGACCTGTGAAATGTTTTTATTGCAGACAGACTGAGTTTCAGGGTGATGCTTTATAGCCTTATTGTAGCAATATATAACCAATACATTTGGGCTCCTCCAGTATTTAGAGGTCTGACAAGGAGGAAGATTCATATCAGATACTGAAGAAAGCATCAGTGAAGAAAACCTGGACAAGTGTCCAGAAACCCAAGACACGAAAGCATTGCAAGAAGGGGGAAGTGACCAACTATGACAAATGCAATGAACATTCATGTAAGCTAAAGACTGAAAATTTATCATTATATTTGGCAAAGGAGCATCATTAATGCCTTTAATAAGAGTGATGGTAAGAAAAGCCTAATTTAAGTAAGTTCTAGGGAGAATGGTAGATAAGTAAATTGAGATAACTAAGATGAGTGATTTTGCTTTCAAGGCAGTGGGGTCAAGATAGAAAGAGAATGTGAACAAAGAGAGTTCCAGTTTTGGTTTCTACATGAGTTGTATTACAGATTGTCCATATAAGAATAAGAATCATCTAGTTCAAAGGAGAATAAAACAGATAATGCAGGAGAAAATGAGGATCATTAGGACATCAAAGACCTTGAATAGGTAGGTTGGAATAAGATCTAGTAACCAAAATATGGACTTGTCCATAGGAGAACTGGCAATCCATCTGTTCAGTTCAATTTAGTCACTCAGTCATGTCCGACTCTTTGTGACCCCATGAACCACAGCACACCAGGCCTCCCTGTCCATCACCAACTCCTGGCGTTTACTCAGACTCACGTCCATCGAGTCAGTGATGCCATCCAGCCATCTCATCCTCTGTCGTCCCCTTCTCCTCCTGCCCTCAATCTTTCCCAGCATCAGGGTCTTTTCCAATGAGTCAACTCTTCGCATGAGGTGGCCAAAGTATTGGAGTTTCAGCCTCAGCATCAGTCCTTCAAAGAACACCCAGGACTGATCTCTTTTAGGATGGACTGGTTGGATCTCCTTGCAGTCCAAGGGACTCTCAAGAGTCTTGTCCAACACCACAGTTCAAAAGCATGAATTCTTTGGTGCTCAGCTTTCTTTATAGTCCTACTCTCACATCCATACATGACCACTGGAAAAAAACATAGCCTTGACTAGATGGACCTTTGTTAGCAAAGTAACGTCTCTGCTTTTTAATATGCTATCTAGGCTGGTCATAACTTTCCTTCCAAGGAGTAAGTGTCTTTTAATCTCATGGCTGCAATCACCATCCACAGTGAGCCCAGAAAAATAAAGTCAGCCACTGTTTCCACTGTTTCCCCATCTATTTTCCATGAAGTGATGGGACCAGATGCCAGGATCTTAGTTTTCTGAATGTTGAGCTTTAAGCCAACTTTTTCAGTCTCCTCTTTCATCAAGAGGCTCTTTAGTTCTTCACTTTCTGCCAGAAGGGTGGTGTCATCTGCATATCTGAGGTTATTGTTATTTCTCCCGGCAATCTTGATTCCAGCTTGTGTTTCCTCCAGCCCAGCGTTTCTCATGATGTACTCTGCATAGAAGTTAAATAAGCAGGGTGACAATATACAGTCTTGACGTACTCCTTTTCCTATTTGGAACCAGTCTGTTGTTCCATGTCCAGTTCTAACTGTTGCTTCCTGACCTGCATATAGGTTTCTCAAGAGGCAGGTCAGGTGGTCTGGTATCCCCATCTCTTTCAGAATTTTCCACAGTTTATTGTGATCCACACAGTTAAAGGCTTTGGCATAGTGTGATCCACATAGTCAAAGGCTTTGGCATAGTCAATAAAGCAGAAATAGATATTTTCCTGGAACTCTCTTGCTTTTTTCATGATCCAGCGGATGTTAGCAATTTGATCTCTGGTTCCTCTGCCTTTTCTAAAAGCAGCTTGAACATCTGGAAGTTCATGGTTCATGTATTGCTGAAGCCTGGCTTGGAGAATTTTAAGCATTACTTTACTAGCGTGTGAGATGAGTGCAATTGTGTGGTAGTTTGAGCATTCTTTGGCATTGCCTTTCTTTGGGATTGGAATGAAAACTGACCTTTTCCAGTGCTGTGGCCACTGCTGAGTTTTCCAAATTTGCTGGCATATTGAGTGTAACACTTTCACAGCATCGTCTATCAGGATTTGAAATAGCTCAACTGGAATTCCATCACCTCCACTAGCTTTGTTCATAGTGATGCTTCCTAAGGCCCACTTGACTTCACATTCCAGGATGTCTGGCTCTAGGTGAGTGATCACACCATCACGATTATCTGGGTCATGAAGATCTTTTTTGTACGGTTCTTCTGTGTATTCTTGCCACCTCTTCTTAATATCTTCTGCTTCTGTTAGGTCCATACCATTTCTGTCCTTTATTAAGCCCATCTTTGCATGAAGTGTTCCCTTGGTATCTCTAATTTGTTACGGTGCAAATGTAAAGTTTAGGAGGGGCTTAGATAAAACTGGGTTGGTAGACTTGCCAGTGGAAGGATAAAGTCTCCTGATCGTTTGTGTGTGTGTGTGTTTTTTTTTTTTTTTTTAATTTATCAATTAAGAAGTAAAACTGTCAGCTGAGAGTGAGGAAGAGGAGTATAGTAGGCAGATTTCTAAGATCTGTAAGATGACTCCCTTATTTTCATATTATACTCTCTCCTTGGAGTGTGGGTGGAACCTGTGATATGAAGAAATACCACTCCTGTGATTGTATTAGTTACTCAGTCATATCTGACTCTTTGTGACCCCATGGACTGTAGCCTGCCAGGCTCCTCTATCTGTGGAATTCTCCAGGTAAAAATACTGGAGTGGCTAGCCATTCCCTTCTCCAGTGAATATTCCCAACCCAGAGATCAATGACAGGTTCCTGAACTGCAGGCAGATTCTTCACTGTCTGAGCCACCAGGGATTATATCATATGGCAAGTGAAAGAGTATACTGAGTGGACCTGACCTAATTAGTTTATCCCCTTGAACAGAATTTTTTCCTTTCTTGTTTATGAAGAAATCAGAGAGGTGTACTCTGACTGGTTTCAAAGAAAACAAATATCTGTTTTGTGAACTGTTTAAGGGGGCCACAAGGCAAGGAAATGTGGGTGGCTTCTAGGAGCTGAGAGTGGTCCCCAGCTGACAGCAGTAAATTGGAACCATCATCCTATAGCTTCAAGAAAATGAATCCAGCCAACAACCAGCAAGCACGGATATTTCCTCAGCCTCTGGTGAGTACCGTAGCCCTGGCCCTGATGTCAGCTGGCTGAAATCCTGAACAGAGAATCCAACTCCACCACATTTGGACTTTTGGTTATAAAGTGAAGTAAGTAAAGTAAGTGATGTATTAATCATTCAGTCATGTCTAACACTTTGTGACCCCATGGACTGTAGCCCATCAAGCTCCTCTGTCCATGGCATTCTCCAGGCAAGAATACTGGAGTGGGTTGCCATTCCCTTCTCAGGGGATCTTCCTGACCCAGGGATAGAACTAGGGTCTCCTGCACTGCAGGCATATTCTTTACCTGTTCGGATTATAAAACAATGAGATAATAAACTTCTGTTGTACTTTATTACACAGTCATAGCAAACTATATTTGCCACTATGAGCGAACACAGTATCAGAGGTTTGGGTACAAAAGAAAAGGCACCCAAGAGAATGAAGAGTGAACTGACTTCAGAACACAGAAGGATTACTGGGCAGTGCGGAGGACCCATTTGAGGTTTGCAGTCATACATTTAGAGTGAGAACTGTCAGAATGTGAAACTTAAATAAAGGTAAAGAACAGGTTAGAGGAGAATTCAAATTTAATTCTTACTGTGAATTGACCAGTTAAACACATGTAAGGAGAAGAGATAAAGTTACATGCAAAAGAATGACTATTACATTAGATCAAGTGATGCAAACAGGGAAAACAGAGACGTGAGGACAAGAAGAGGTGGAAACTCAAGTTCAGCGGGCTGAACATCCCAGTGGGGTTTCAGATTTGTAAGAAGGAGATACTCATGGAAAAGCTGGAAAGAAGAGGTCTGTAATATTACTTGACTCTTAGACTTTACTTTGATGAGATCCTTTGTCCACCCTTGAATTGGTCATCGGTGCCCTCAGTGCTAATAAAAGTGTACACTTTATTGTTCAGCCATAAGTCATTTTCTACTCTTTGAGACCCCATAGATTGCAGCATGCCAGGCTCCTCAGCCTTCACTGTCTCCTGGAGTTTGCTCAAATTCACGTCCATTGAGTTGGTGATGCTATCTAACCATCTCGCCCTCTGCCGCCCCCTTCTCCTCCTGCCTTCAATCTTTCCCAGCATCAGGGTCTTTTCCAATGAGTCAGCTCTTTGCACCAGGTGGCCAGAATATTGGCTTAGCTTCAGCATTAGTCCTATTAAAAAGCAAAGACATCACTTTGCCAACAAAGGTCCATCTAGTCAAAGCTATGGTTTTTCCAGTAGTCATGTATGGATTGTGAGAGTTGGACCATAAAGAAAGCTGAGAGCCAAAGAACTGATGCTTTCAAACTGTGGTGCTGGAGAAGACTCTTGAGAGTCCCTTGGACTACAAGGAGATCAAACCATTCAATCCTAAAAGAAATCAACCCTGAATATTTATTGGAAGGACTCATGCTGAAGCTGAAGCTCCAATACTCTGGCCACCTGCTGTGAAGAGGTGATTCACTGGAAAAGACCCTGATGTTGGGAAAGATTGAAGGCAAAGGAGAAGAGGGCAGCAGAGGAGGAGATGGTTAGATAGCATCACTATCTCAATGGCCATGAGTTTGAGCAAACTCCTGGAGATAATGAAGAACAGAGCAGCCTGGCATGCTGTGGTCCATGGGGTTGCAAAGAACCAAACACAACTTAAAGACTGAACAACCACAAGGAAAAGAAAGTATAAGTGGGCATCTGAACAATGCTACTCTTTCTCTGTGCTATGTTTTATGAAAGAAAGAACTGAGACTTGTTGGGAATTTCTTGGCTGTCCAGTGGTTAAAACCTCACCTTCCTACACAGGAGGTGTAGGCTTGATCCCTAGTCAGGCAGCTATGATCCCACATGCCTCATGGCCAAAAAACCAAAACATAAAACAGAAGCAATACTGTAACAAATTCAATAAAGAAAATAAAAACGGTCCACATCAAAAAAATATCCTAAAAAAAAAAAAAAAGAATTGAGGCTTGTGTAAGAAAGGGTAATATATTCACATACTCTGATGTGTTTTGGCGTGACTTTAGGACCTGGGATACAGCTAAGATTTGTTAACTCTTTGTGTCAGGGAGACAGAATTTTGTTTTCAGAAATTTACTTCTCCCTGGTGACCCCACAAGTGGCAGAATATAATTTTATTGTACTTCTACCTTAAAGATTTTTTTACATCTATTGAACCATGGGTTCTGGACTGAGAGGAACTAATATTATGTTTCCTTTGATAAGACTATAAACACTAGAGACTCTCTCCTTAAGCTGGCCTAAGGCAGCCCAGAACTATGGAGAAAAACTTCAAAGTCATATCACAGAATTTCAGTGGATATCATCTTTCCTATACTAAAGCAAAAGGGTAGAGGTAAATAATTCTTGTTAATATTATTTTATTTCTCTAGTTTTCTGATCGGTGTTACTAGAGGTTTTTAAACCTCTAATGTTTTACTAGTATCAGTGTTTTACTAGTATCTTCAAAGAAACACCTTTTAAGTTTTGATGATCAACTCCATTGGTTTTTGTTGATTTGGATGTTTTTCATTTTATGAATTTCTGATATAAGTTTTTATGATTTCATCCCTTCAACTTTGGGCTTACTATGTTCTTCGGATTTATTGTGCTGAATATTCTGTTGAGTTTATAAAGCAGATGGTCAATACTGATGAAAGTTCCATGTATGCTGAAAACAAGTGTACAGTCTGTCTTTGTTATTGACAGCATAAAAAAACAATTTTGATTCTATGTATATGTATATATATACATATTAATAAACATATATATGTATAACTATACAATTTTTGACTTGAAAATTAATCATATTTCCATTATTTTAATGGATGTGTTCAAATTTTTGACGTGTATATAGAAGTCTAAGAGTTACTTATTCTCTCTTCTCCCAATAAGATAAAATCCTTAATTATTTTATCTCCAATATTCCTCCATTTTATTTTCTGTTTTTGTGTGGTATTTCAGTTTCAACTTGTTTCTTGAACACACACACACACCCAAACTTTTGTCTTGTAGTCAAAGACAGAAGCTTCTGTTTTCTTCTGTAGACGTTTATTCTCTGAAAATTGGGAATCTTCTGTTTTGTTTTTTTTTCCTTCATTCATCCTCATATAAAGTCAAAGTCACTCTCAATTTCATATCTTCGTATCTCTTGACTACATTTCTTTTTTCCATCTTCACTTCTCCCCTTCACACATGTAAACAGGCTACCATTATCTCTAGCTTGAAATGAGATTCCTAACTAGTCTTCTTGCCTCCAGTTTTGCCCACTTCTGATCCATTCTATCCACATAGCAGCCAGAATGGTACTTCATAACAAAACATGACTTCTTGTTTAAAATCCTTTCAAGATTCTTATTGTTCTTAGAAAAATATAAACTTCTTAATGTAGCTTAACACGATGTTATTGCTTAGTCGCTTTGTGTTTCAATTCGTCTCTTCTCTTGTTCACTTTCTTTCCAGTCGTTCTGGGCATCTCTCAGCTTCCTGCACTCAGCAGGATCTTTCATCTCTACACTGCTACATGAGTATTTCCTTCTAACTAGTGCACACTTGTCTGTTTTGCTTGGCTAATCTTTATTCATCCTTCAGACCTGAGCTTAGAAGCTATTTCCTTTAGGAAGACTATGCTGAAGTAACTCCTCATCTAGATGTCATGTGCTCTGAGCTTGTTCAGTATGATACTACTTCTTAGAAACCTCGGGCTGACTTCACTATAATTGCCTTTTAAGATTTGCTGCCTTTCCTGGACTAAAACCTGTGATGACAGGAATCAAATATGTAGTGCTTGACATACAAAACAACTTAATAAATATTTGGGTAATTAATATTGAATGGATTGTGCAAAGTATAAATGATTAAATACAGGTGTTATTCTGCTACTGAGCTTACGTTGGAAAAACTTCTGTTGAGAAATGCACTAGGAAATTACTCTAAAGGGGAATTTGATAAAGGGTGAGTTTATCTTACATCCTCTAAAGGGGAAAAAATGGAAACTTCACGAGCCAGCAAGGTGGCCAGGTAACCCTGCAACCTTGCTTATAACACCAAATAGAGAGCATATCATACTGTCTGTAGTGATACAACTGGAAGAGAAGATTGAGAGCCAGAGCAAAAGATATGAAAAAATTGTAGGCGACTCTTCTCTCTAGAATTCAGGGAATGTATGATCTTGAGATAAATCACTTAATCTCTTGATGTCTCATTTTAACTATTGAGTATATAATGAATGATTATTCTTAACTACTGCATGGGGTATTGTGAGACTTAATTTGCTAATGTTTATAGAGGGCTTCAGATTGTCTGATTAAAAGTATGAAGTGTCATCATTATTATACTATAAAAGAGTATGTGAAATTTTATTTTAATTTCATAAATATGAAATTATACCTTTCCACTTTCACTGAAAACGTTCTGAAATTCATACACATAAATTGGTACATGTTTTAATCTAGGTCTACAGGCACTCATGTTAGCTGTTCTTATTCCTGTCTGTCGACCTTGCCTGCATCTCTATTGTCCAAAATTTACATGATTTTGACTATAGTAGACCCTACAAAAAAGGCACAATTTCTTTTTATTAAATCACTGCTCATATAAGTTGAGATCTGTGTATTAGGGTGACTTTTTCCTTCTCTTCAACCTTTGATTCATTTGGTGGATAATTTCATTTCTGGGCTTCCCTGATGGCTCAGACCGTAAGGAATGCAGGAGACCCAGGTTTGATCGCTGGGTCTGGAAGATCCCCTGGAGAAGGAAATGGCAAACCACTCCAGTATTCTTGCCTGGAAAATCCCATGGAAGGAGGAGCCTGGCAGGCTACAGTCCATGGACACGACTGAGTGACTTCACTTTCCTCATTTTTAAATGTAAGGCTCTTTGTGGATCATTTGCAATGATGTGGATGGACTTAGAGTCAGTCATACAGAGTGAAGTAAGTCAGAGAAAGAAAAATAAATATTGCGTATTAACAGAAGATCCCTGGGAGTAGGAAATGGCAATCTGCTCCAGTATTCTTGCCTGGAAAATTCCATGGACTGAGGAGTCTGGCAGGCCACAGTCTATGGGGTTGCAAAGAGTTGGACATGACTAGGCGATTGAGCACAGCACAGCATGGAAACTAGAAAAATGGTACAGATGAACCTATTTGATGGGCAGGAATAGAGACTCAGACATAGAGAATGGACACGGGGAGAGGGATGAATTGAGAGAGTAGCACTGACATATATATACTACCATGTGTGAAACAGACAGCTAGTGGGAAGCTGCTGTATAGCAGAAGGAGCTCAGCTTGGCGCTCTGTGATAACCTAGAGAGGTGGGATGGGGGTAGGGTGGGAGGGAGGTCTCAGAGGGAGGGGATATAGGTATACACATAGCTGATTCACACTGTTGTACAGCAGAAACTAGCACATTGTAGAGCAATTATATTCCAATAAATAATAAAATAATAAATAAATGTGATCCTCTTTATATGTGGCAGCTTTCTTCCCACATTCTTAAATATCCTCCCAGTTTTGTATCCAGTCAGTGAAAGTATTACAAGCTCAATTATTTTTCCCGGAAGTGCACTCCTGGAGCATCATGCTCTGTTTCCCTCTGCCTGAGTTGCTCTCCATTGTTGCTATGGACCATGGAAATTTGGTGTTACACTCCTGTGGCACTTTCCTTATTCTCTGCATGCATTGTCCTCATGTTTCTTTGTTTACTATCTGTTTCTCTAGAATCTTCCTTAGAAATGTGTATAGGAGGTGAAATTTTGGTAATATTGCCTGTCTTAAAATGTCACTATTTTATCTAAACACTCAGCAGATAGTTTGAATATAGGGTTCAATAGAAAGTAATCTTTATTCAGAGTGTTATAGAATATCTCCCTTGTTTTTCCAGGTTCAATGTTGCCATTTTTATTTTTCATCTTTCATATTTTTTTTTCCTGAAAAGTTTAGGATCTTCTTTCTACCTTCAATGTTATAAAATTGTATGATGCTGCATATGGGTGAGGTTTTTTTTCATTTATTGTGTTTGGCACTCAATCTGGCAAGTTAGATCCTTTGGTTCTGTGAATCTCTTTCATGTCTGGCTTAATATAAGACAGCTGGATCCTCATGGCTGCTTCTGTATTCAATTTGTCTAGATATTACATATTGTGTAACCTCTGAAAAACTCCTCCATATACTCATGAGTATGAAAGTGAATAAGGAAAATAAAGTCTTACTATTATTATGAAAATAATTTTGACCTTGCGGATCGCCTAAGGAGGCTATGGGGGAATCCCCTGGGCCTCCAGACCACACAGTTTAAGGACTGTTTGTGCACACACAGACACACAAACACATACACACACTCTCTCTCCAAAAACTTACCTTGCTTTTTTGTCTTGTTTTATTTATTTATTTTTTCACAGGTTTTCTTTTTCAGTTCTTGCTTGTTTTGTTGGAGTCTCCCTTTTTTTATGTTAGAGATTTTCTTCAAGCATCTGATAACAGTTGACTGACAGTCCACATTTAAGAATGAAATCCTGATTAGATACTGTTTTGGGAGGAATAATCTTCAATTAGTGAGTTCCTCCAAGGGCAGAGGATATCAACCTTATTAAAAGCAATGACTTTTTTTTTTTAATCACATAGTTTAGAAATCTGCTTTTACTACCCTGAAATGAAAATAGCAGAGTGTAACCTATCAACACATGTGATTTTACCAATAACACTGCCATGCCATAACTATAATATAAAAAGAAACAGCAGAAAGTCACTCTAATAAAATATGTATTTCAGTGTATAAACCATCAGGCATAGGTCCTCTACACTTCACTGTGCACATAATGAGGTAGTCAGCTGTTTGCACATACCTGTAGAATCTCTAAAGATGACAGCTATAAATACAGACTGATACAGCTGTCTTGATGTACATTACTGACATCTTAAGTACCATAAGCAGCACTGTTCTTTGCAATGTGATTTTAGGAAATGGTGAAGAACTCTTGGTTAAACTCCAAACAATGTGCTGGCTTGCTTCAATTTACAATGGCATCCCTGAAAACTTCAGTCTATGTTAAGGCCATACTAAAATACCTGTCTCTATATGTAAAATATAAAGATAAAAGAAGGTATCACTTATATGAAAAATGCAGTTAAGACTATAGATTCACATGGTTTAAAACTTTTTTTTATTTTGCCTATGTGTTGTCTACTGTGTGATCAGAAAATCTACAGAGATGTGGGATAATTCTTCACTGTGAGGGAGTTTTATATGTGTGATGTCTGGAATCTGAGTCTCCTACTCATTAAATGCCAGTAATATTCTCCCAATTCTTGCAGCAACCTACACATATCTAACCTGCTGCTGCTGCTAAGTCGCTTCAGTCGGGTCCGACTCTGTGAAACCCCAGAGACGGCAGCCCCCCAAACTCCCCCGTCCCTGGGATTCTCCAGGCAAGAACACTGGAGTGGGTTGCCATTTTCTTCTCCAATGAATGAAAGTGAAAGGGAAGTCGCTCAGTTGTGTCCGACGCTTAGCGACCCCATAGACTGCAGCCTACCAGGCTCCTCCATCATGGGAATTTCCAGGCAAGAGTACTGGAGTGGGCTGCCATTGCCTTCTCCTATATCTAACCTCAGATCAGATCAGATCAGTCGCTCAGTCGTGTTCGACTCTTTGCGAGCCCATGAATCGCAGCACGCCAGGCCTCCCTGTCCATCACCACCTCCCGGAGTTCGCCCAGACTCACGTCCATCAAGTCAGTGATGCCATCCAGCCATCTCATCCTCTGTCATCCCCTTCTCCTCCTGCCCCCAATCCCTCCCAGCATCAGGGTCTTTTCCAATGAGTCAACTCTTCACATGAGGTGGCCAAAGTACTGGAGTTTCAGTTTTAGCATCAATCCTTCCAAAGAAATCCCAGGGCTGATCTCCTTCAGAATGGACTGGTTGCAACTCCTTGCAGTCCAAGGGACTCTCAACAGTCTTCTCCAACACCACAGTTCAAAAGCATCAATTCTTCGGCGCTCAGCCTTCTTCACAGTCCAACTCTCACATCCATACATGACCACAGGAAAAACCATAGCCTTGACTAGATGGACCTTTGTTGGCAAAGTAATGTCTCTGCTTTTGAATATGCTATCTAGGTTGGTCATAACTTTCCTTCCAAGGAGTAAGCATCTTTTAATTTCATGGCTGCAGTCACCATCTGCAGTGATTTTGGAGCCCAGAAAAATAAAGTCTGACACTGTTTCCACTATTTCCCCATCTATTTCCCATGAAGTGGTGGGACCAGATGCATGATCTTAGTTTTCTGAATGTAGAGCTTTAAGCCAACTTTTTCACTCTCCACTTTCACTTTCATCAAGAGACTTTTTAGTTCCTCTTCCCTTTCTGCCATAAAGGTGGTGTCATCTGCATATCTAAGGTTATTGATATTTCTCCCTGTAATCCTGATTCCAGCTTGTGTTTCTTCCAATCCAGCATTTCTCATGATGTACTCTGCATAGAAGTTAAATAAACAGGGTGACAATATACAGCCTTGATGAACTCCTTTTCCCATTTGGAACCAGTCTGTTGTTCCTTGTCCAGTTCTAACTGTTGCTTCCTGACCTGCATACAAATTTCTCAAGAGGCAGATCAGGTGGTCTGGTATTCCCCTCTCTTTCAGAATTTTCCACAGTTTATTGTGATCCACACAGTCAAACACTTGGGCATAGTCAATAAAGCAGAAATAGATGTTTTTCTGGAACTCTCTTGCTTTTTCTATGATCCAGCGGATGTTGGCAGTTTGATCTCTGGTTCCTCTGCCTTTTCTAAAACCAGCTTGAACATCAGGAAGTTCACGGTTCACATATTGCTGCAACCTGGCTTGGTGAATTTTGAGCATTACTTCACTAGTGTGTGAGATGAGTGCAATTGTGCGGTAGTTTGAGCATTCTTTGGCATTGCCTTTCTTTGGGATTGGAATGAAAACTGACCTTTTCCAGTGCTGTGGCCACTGCTGAGTTTTCTGAATTTGCTGGCGTATTGAGTGCAGCACTTTCACAGCATCATCTTTCAGGATCTGGAACAGCTCAACTGGAATTCCGTCACCTCCACTCGCTTTGTTTGTAGTGATGCTTTCTAAGGCCCACTTGACTTCACATTCCAGGATGTCTGGCTCTAGGTGAGTGATCACACCATTGTGATTATCTGGGTCGTGAAGATCTTTTTTGTACAGTTCTTCTGTGTATTCTTGCCATCTCTTTTTAATATCTTCTGCTTCTGTTAGGTCCATACCATTTCTGTCCTTTATTGAGCCCATCTTTGCATGAAATGTTCCTTTGGTATCTCTGATTTTCTTGAAGAGATCCCTAGTTTTTCCCATTCTGTTGTTTATCTCTATTTTTTTGCATTGATCGCTGAAGAAGGCTTTCTTATCTTTTCTTGCTATTCTTTGGAACTCTGCATTCAGATGTTTATATCTTTCCTTTTCTCCTTTGCTTTTCGCTTCTCTTCTTTTCACAGCTATTTGTAAGTCCTCCCCAGACTTCCATTTTGCTTTTTTGCATTTCTTTTCCATGGGAATGGTCTTGATCCCTGTCTTCTGTACAATGTCGCGAACCTCATTCCATAGTTAATCAGGTACTCTATCAGATCTAGGCCCTTAAATCTATTTCTCACTTCCACTGTATAATCATAAGGGATTTGATTTAGGTCATACCTGAATGGTTTAGTGGTTTTCCCTACTTTCTTCAATTTAAGTCTGAATTTGGCAATAAGGAGTTCATGGTCTGAGCCACAGTCAGCTCCTGGTCGTTTTTGCTGTTTAGAGCTTCTCCGTCTTTGGCTGCAAAGAATATAATCAATCTGATTTCGGTGTTGACCATCTGGTGATGTCCATGTATAGAGTCTTCTCTTGTGTTGTTGGAAGAGGGTGTTTGTTATGACCAGTGCATTTTCTTTGCAAAACTCTATTAGTCTTTGCCCTGCTTCATTCCGTATTCCAAGGCCAAATTTGCCTGTTACTCCAGGTGTTTCTTGACTTCCTACTTTTGCATTCCAGTCCCCTATAATGAAAAGGACATCTTTTTTGGGTGTTAGTTCTAAAACGTCTTGTAGGTCTTCATAGAACCGTTCAGCTTCTTCAGCATCACTGGTTGGGGCGTAGACTTGGATTACTGTGATATGAATGGTTTGCCTTGGAAATGAACAGAGATCATTCTGTCGTTTTTGAGATTGCATCCAAGTACTGCATTTCGGACTCTTTTGTTGACCATGATGGCTATTCCATTTCTTCTGAGGGATTCCTGCCCGCAGTAGTAGATATAATGGTCATCTGAGTTAAATTCACCCATTCCACTCCATTTCAGTTCGCTGATTCCTAGAATGTCAATATTCACTCTAGCCATCTCTTGTTTGACCACTTCCAATTTGCCTTGATTCATGGACCTGACATTCCAGGTTCCTATGCAATATTGCTCTTTACAGCATCGGACCTTGCTGCTATCACCAGTCACATCCACAACTGGGTATTGTTTTTGCTTTGGCTCCATCCCTTCATTCTTTCTGGAGTTATTTCTCCACTGATCTCCAGTAGCATATTGGGCACCTACTGACCTGGGGAGTTCCTCTTTCAGTATCCTATCATTTTGCCATTTTATACTGTTCATGGGGTTCTCAAGGCAAGAATACTGAAGTGATTTGCCATTCCTTTCTCCAGTGGACCACATTCTGTCAGATCTCTCCACCATGACCTGCCCATCTTGGGTTGCCCCATGGGCATGGCTTAGTTTCACTGAGTTAGACAAGGCTGTGGTCCTAGTGTGATTGGATTGACTAGTTTTCTGTGAGTATGGTTTCAGTGTGTTTGCCCTCTGATGCCCTCTTGCAACATTTACCGTCTTACTTGGGTTTCTCTTACCTTGGGTGTGGAGTATCTCTTCATGGCTGCTCCAGCAAACGGCAGCCATTGCTCCTTACCTTGGACGAGGGGTATCTCCTCACCACCGCCCTTCCTGACCTTCAATGTGGGATAGCTCCTCTAGGCCCTCCTGCGCCCGCGCAGCCACAGCTCCTTGGATATCTAACCTAGCACTCCTCTAGGAAATCCTGCCCCAGGATGATCAGAACAAGAGTTCAAATTTTGTTTGGAGAACTTTAAAGTGTGGTTCATCATATCAGTTTCTTTTTAGTTTACAAATCAGCCCTTCACCCTCTCTAAGACTCGTGTACCTAATCCTGAAACTCTGGTTCCAAGGCTTTGGAGAATGGGAGGTGAGGTTGGGCTGACTCTCTAGGTGGAGGGTAGTGCTTGAGAAGGCTGATGACAGACAAGTAGTCAAGATTTATCAAAATGCCCAAATGCTGTTAATAAAAACTCTCAGCCATTTCTCTGATTACAAACTGTTAGGGCTCTTGCTTTTTGTTACTTTTGTTGAAAACACTTAGTGCTTTCCAGTGATCTACAGGGAACATTGGTTTCCTTCCCCTCACTTTCCCTCCTGTAAGCACAAAAATCTTAGCTTCCTCTGGTCTTCTTAACACTTAGCTCTCTTCCACTTACTTTCATTTCCCAAAATTTTGTTGACCTCTCTCATCTGCTGTTGTCTTTCCCCTGGGTCTCCTCCTTGAAGTTTTAAAGATTTTTATTTATTTACACTTTTGGAAGGTAATTTAATGAAACAGCATTTAATCAATGATATTGAATTGGAAGTCCCTGTATTAATTTGTAATTAGAAAAATCAATATCATTAAGGTATGGCAGAGACTAAAGATTTATGAAAAGGAAACCCAAGAGACTTTTAAGCTATTTCTTGGCATTCTCTAAACTTTAACATCACAAAGCTGTATATATGGGCCACAGTCTTTATTCTACTAGAAGTGCCTTTCTAATAGGGACAAGAAAATTTTGTACTAAGAAATTTTCCTTGTTCTCCTTGTTGTTTTTGTTACTTTTCTTCCAGAAAATGTTTAACAAAATATATTCAAACCTAATTGATATACAATATTATATTCATTTCAGGTATCATAGATAGCAATTTGACATTTACATAGTTTGCAGAATGATCACCATGATAAGTCTAGTAACTATTTGGGCCAAACAGTTATTGTTAATCTTATTCCTTATGTTGTATGTTACTTGCCCATGGCTTATTTATGTTAATACATGAGATTTGTACCTCTTAATTCTCTTCACCTCTATCTTCCAAACCCCTACCTCCTTCCCCTCTTGTGACCATGTATTTGTTCTCTATAAGTCTGTTTTCGATTTGTTTTGTTCTTTACACTCCGTATATGAGATCATATGTTGTTCATCTTTCTCAGTCTAACCTATTTCAATTTAGCATCACATTCTCTAGATCTAGCCACATTGTTGCAAATGGCAAGAATGTATCTATTTTTTATGGCCGAGTGGTATTCCATTCTTTACATATACCATATATTCTTTTCACAAAAAACTGTGGAAAATTCTGAAAGAGATGAGAGTGAAAAAGTTGGCTTAAAGCTCAATATTCAGAAAACTAAGATCATGGCATCCAGTCCCATCACTTCATGGCAAATAGATGGGGAAACAATGGAAACAGTGGCTGACTTTATTTTCTTGGGTTCCAAAATTACTGCAGATGGTGACTGCATCCATGAAATTAAAAGATGCTTGCTCCTTGGAAGAAAACCTAGACAGCATATTGAAAAGCAGAGACATTACTTTGCCAACAAAGGTCCATCTAATCAAGGCTATGGTTTTTCCAGTGGTCATGTATGGATGTGAGAGGACTATAAAGAAAGCTGAGTGCCAAATAATTGATGCTTTTGAACTGTGGTGTTGAAGAAGACTCTTGAGAGTCCCTTGGACTGCAAGGAGATCCAACCAGTCCATTCTAAAGGAAATCAGTCCTGAATATTCACTGGAAGGACTGATGATGAAGATGAAACTCCATACTTTGGCCACCTGATGTGAAGAACTGACTCACTGGAAAAGACCCTGATGCTGGGAAAGATTAAAGGCAGGAGGAGAAGGGGACGACAGATGATGAGATGGTTGGATGGCATCACCAACTCAGTGAACATGGGTTTGGGTGAATTCCAGGAGTTTGTGATGGACAGGGAGGCCTGGCGTGCTGCAGTCCATGGGGTCACAAAGATCTGGACACGACTGAGCAACTGAACTGAACTGAACTGATATATTCTTTATTCATTTATTTACAATGGACACATACTGCTACTGTATTTTGGCTATTGTAAATAGTGTCACAGTGAACACTGATGTGCATATATCTCTTCAAGTTAGTGTTTTTCTTTTCTTTGGGTAAACACGCAAAAGTAAAATTGATGGATCTGATGGAAGTTCTAGTTTCTAATATTTTTAAAGAACATTACTACGGATTTCCACACTGGCTGCACCAATTTATAATCTTACCAACACCGCACAAGGGTTACCTTTCTCTGCATCTTCACCAGCATTTGTTCTTTGTTGTATTTTAATGGCAGTCATTCTGAGAGGTATGAGGTGGTACCTCAGTGTAGTTTTAATTTGCATTTCTTTGATGATTAGTAATGCTGAGCACCTTTTCATGTGCCTTTTGGTAATGTATATGTCTTGTTTCAAAATATGTCTCATGAGGTCCTTTGCCAGTTTTTTTCAATCTTGTTGGTTGTTTTTCTGATGTTTAATTGTATTAACTCTTTGCATTTTTGAATAGTAACCCCTTACCAGATATATTGTTTGTAAATATTTCTCCCATTCAGTAGGCTACCTTTACTCCTTATTGATAGCTTCTCTTGCTCTACAAATGTTTTTCAGTTTGATGTCATTCTATTTATTTATTTTTGCTTTTGTTTCCCTTGTCTAAGGAGACAGATCCAAAAAATATACCCCTAAGAACAACATAAAAGAAAGTATTGCCTATATTTTCTCCTAAGAGTTCTATGATTTCAGGTCTTACCTTAAAGTTTTCACTCCACTTTTATGTTTATTTTTGTAAATAATGTGAGAAAGAAGTCCAATTTGTTTCTTTTACATGTGGCTATCTAGTTTTCCCCTCTTTTGAAGAGGCTGTACTTTCCCCATTGTATATTTTTGCCTCCTTTGCTGTAGACTAACTACAATATAAGTACAGGCTTATTTCTTGTCTCTCTATTCTGTTCCACTTACTCATGTATCTATTGTTGTGCTAACATCATACTATTTTGATTATTGTAGCTTTGTAATATTTGTATTAGAGTTGGTATTCAGGGACCTGATGCCTCCAGGTTTATTCTTTTTTCAAGATTTCTTTGGCTATTTGGAGTCTTTTGTGGTTTCATACAAACTTTAGAATAATTTTTTCTAGTTCTGTGAAAAATGCCTTTGGCTTTTTGATATGAATTGCATTGAATATGTAGATTGCCTTGTATAGTATTGTCATTTTAACAATATTAATTATTCCAGTTCACAAGCATGGGACATCTTTCCATTTTTGTGTTGCTTTTGATTTCTTTAGTCAATGCCTTAGTTTTCAGAGTAAAAATCTTTTATTTCTTTGGTTAGATTTATTCCTACGTATTTTATTATTTTGAGGCAGTTTTCATGTGATAACTTTCTTAATTGCTCTTTCTGATAATTTGTTGTTAGTGTATAGAGATGCAACAGATATCTGTATATTAATTTTGTATCTTGCAACTTTACTGAATTCATTTATTAGTTCTAATAGGGTTTTTTTTGTGGAATTTAGAGGATTTTCTATACTTAGTATTATGCTTTCTGTAAATAGTGACATTTTTATTTTTTACTTTCTAATCCACATTCCAGATTGTATATTTCTAATATACAACTTTTTCTTGTATGATTTCTGTGGTTAAAATTTCCAATACTAACTTGAACAAAAGTGGTGAGAGTGGGCATCCTTCCTGATCTTAGAGGAAAAGCTTTCATCTCTTCACTATTGAGTATGATGTTCTTGTGTGCTTGCCATATATATGGGTTTCCCTGGTAGCTCACCTGGTAGAGAATCTGTTTTCAGCAGAAGACCTCAGTTCGATCCCTGGATTGGGAAGATCCCCTGGTAAAAGGACAGGCTCCCACTCCAGTATTCTTGGGTTTCTCTGGTGGCTCAGATGGTAAAGAATCTACCTGCAATGCAGGAGACCTGGATTCGATCCCTGGGTTGGGAAGATCCCCTGGAGAAGGGAACGGCTATCCATTCCAGTATTCTTGCCTGGAGAATTCTATGCACAGAGGATCCTGGCAGGCCATATAATTCATGAGGTCACAAAGAGTTGGCTACAACTGAGAAACTTTCACTTTTGTGTGTGTGTGTGTGTGTGTGTGTGTGTATGTTGTGCTTATTATGTTGAGGTATGTTCCCTCTATACCCACTTTGTTGAGAATTATTTTAATAAATGGATGTTGAATTTGGTCAAAAGATTTTCTACATCTATTGAACTGTAATCCCTGGTGGTTCAGATGGTAAAGCATCTGTCTACAATGCGGGAGACCTCGGTTTGATCCCTGGGTTGGGAAGATCCTCTGGAGAAGGAAATGGCAACCCACTCCAGTATTCTTGCCTGGAAAATCCCATGGATGGAAGAGCCTGGTAGGCTACAGTCCATGGGGTCACAAAGAGTCAGACACAGCTGAGCGACTTTACATTTATTGAACTGATTATCTGATTTTTATCCTTTAGTTTATTAATCCAATTAATACATTGATTGATTTGCAGATATCAAACCATTCTTGCATGCCCCAGATAATTTCTACTTGATCATGGTGTATGATCCTTTTAATATAGTTTGAATTTGATTTGCTAATATTTTGTTGAGTATTTTTGCATCTATAGTCATCAATTATATTGGCCTATATTTTTCTGTTTTTTGTGGTTTCTTATTCTGATTTTGATATCAGGGTGCTGTTGGCCTTGTAGAGTGAATTTTGGAAAGTTCCTGTGCCTTCAGTTTTTGGAACAGTTTGAGAAGGATAGGTGTTAGTTCTTCATTAAGTCTTTTGTAGAATTTACCTGTGAATCTGTTTGGTTTTGGATTTTGTTGGAATTTTTAAAAATTATTAATTCAATTTTATTACTGGTAATTGATCTGTTCATATTTTCTATTCCTTCCTGATTCAGTCTTGGGAAATTGTACATTCATAACAATTTTTTTCATTTGCCAAGTTGTTAATTTTATTGGTATATAGTTGTTCATACCAATCTCTTATAATCCTTGGTATTTCTGTGATGTTGGTTGTAAGTTTTTTCTTTCATTTCTGATTTTATTTATTTGGGCACTTTCTGTCTCTTTTTTAAACTGGCTAAAGTTTTATCCATTTTGTTTGTCTTTTCAAAGAGCCACTCTAAGTTTTATTAATGTCTTTATTGTTTTGTAGTCTCTGTTTCATTTGTTTCCACTCTGATCTTTATTATATCTTTCCTTTTATTAACCTTGGATTTTATTTGTTCTTTTTTTAAAAGGGTTTTTAGATATAAGTTGGACTTTTTTACTTGAGATATTTTGTGTTTGTTTGCTCTTTCTTTTCTCCTTCTGGGATCCCCTTAATGCAAATGTTAGTGTGCTTGGTGTTGTCCCAAAAGTTTTTCAAAACTGTCCTCACTATTTAACATCCTCTTTTCTGTTTAGCTTGGGTGATTTACACTACTCTGTATTCCAGATCATTTATTTATTCCTTTGTATCATTTAATTTACTGCTGATACATTCCAGTGTATTTTTTAATTTTAGATATTGTATTCTTCAGCTCCATTTGGTCCTTCATATTTTCTTTGTTGAAATTTTCACCATATTCATCCATTTTTTTCTCAGTTTGATGAGCATCTTTCTGATTGTGACCTTGAATTCTTTTCAGGCTTGCTTATCTCCACTTCAGTTAGTTCTTTTACTGAATTTATGTCTTGTTCCTTTGTCAGGTCTGACCCAGACTTCTTTCAAACTACTCCCCTGCACAGGGACTTGAAGTGTGTGAGATTTTGCATGTGCCCTTTAAGAATGAAGTCTCAGTTTCTTATAGCCCTCCTGCTCTCCTGACATAAGTCCCACTGGTTTGCAAATTCAGATGTTCTGGGAGTTTGTCTTCCTGCTGCAGGCTCCCTGGGCTGGGGAACCCATGTGGGGCTTGGATGATTATAACATGTCTCTCATTTGTGATCCAACATGGGTGTGGGGGTCTTGACTGTATTATGTTTTCACATCTCCTACCCATTTCATTATGACTTTAGTTGTGGAAAATCTTTTCTGCTAATCTTTAATGTCATTCTCACAGATAGTTGCTCTGTAGATAGTTGCAATTTTGCTATCTATAGGAGGTGGTGAGTTCAGGGTCTTCCCTTTCCACCATCTTGGCCACTTCCTAAAGACTGGTTTTGAACTTAGTTCCTATATATTTCCTGAATCAGGATATTTTGGGGAATTCCCTGGTGGTCCAGTGATTAGGACTCAGCTTTTTCACTGCCAGGGCCCAGATTTGATCCCTGGTCAGAGAAATGAGATCCCACAAGTCATGCAGTGCAAAAAAAAAAAAGAAAAAGAAAAAAAAAAAACCCACATTAAATCAACGTATTTTGAAATGGAGTGTTTCTCTGACACTTTTATAAACTTTCTTTTATTTTTTTTCATACATTTTGCAAATTGCAGGGAATTCTACCTTCAGAATAGGAGGTAATTTAAATATATCAATAAAAATAATAAATAGGTAAAATTCTGAAGTAGTATGCAACTTTAAAAGTCACGTAAATAGAATTATTTAAAATAAAAAATAAAAAATCATTCTTATTTTTTAAATTTATTTATTTTTTTAATATGATTACTCTGCTGTGCTGTGCTAAGATGTTTCAGTCATTTCCAGCTTTCTGCTCCTCAATGGACCATAGCCTGCCAGGCTCCTCCATCCACGGGATTCTACAAGCAAGAATATTGGAGTAGGTTGCCATTTCCTTCTCCAAGGGATCTTCCTGACCCAGGAATCGAACCCATGTCTCTTACATCTCCTGAACTGGCAGGCAGGTATTTGTTTGTTTGTTTGTTTGTTTTTACCACTAGCGCCACCTGGGAAGCCCAATATGATTACTAATTGTACATAAATAAGGGTACAATTAATACTATTGATAACTGGATATGTTCTCTTCTGAATGCCTTGTTTCCTGCTATCTCCCTTAGACTTTCTAATCATCTTCACATGTTAGGGCTGAAGCAACAATTAGTCTGATCTCATCAGCATTGCCTCCTTCTTCAGGCCCAATCTTTGGTTCACTCCATCTCTGACAACTGTTCCCCACTTCCAGCCCTCTGGACATTTTTTTTAAATCAGTGGGAAGGTAAGTATCTTTTAATACTCTACATGGCTCATAAAAAATAAAGAAATATGGTATTTTTATACATATAGTATACCACACCACCTGCAAAAAAAAAATCCAGTCAAATTTAAGAGAAAATAAAGTGGAGACAAAAACCTGCTGACCTTGAAACTAGTAGAATCATGGGGTAGTACAAATGTTCTTCCAGCTATTGGAAGATTTTTGGCAAAAGAGATATTATATCTTTACTTCTCTACTTGATCTAGAAGGAAATACAATATAAAATTATATACAAACTTTATATTCATAAATCTTTATCTAAAATCAAGAAAATGTGTTTGCTTTGTGGGGTACTTCATTAGAGCAATAATGTACCTTGCTGTTTTATAGTATATTATTTATCTGTGTAATCCCAATACAGCCTAGAGTAACATTTCAAATATTAGTTCAAAAAGTTATTTGGCTTGTATTATGTCAAAAAATGAAGAATGTAATGCTTTTTAATCAAATTGACTATCATTATAAACAAAAGAAAATGGAAGTGCTTGAATGAATGTTTTTGAATTAAGTGACTTTAACTTTTGCAGGTATAAATCCATATTTCTGTAATATTCTTTTTAACTTTCTACTTGAATCATGTTATAATCATATAACTACACCTTTCCATCTTGTACCCTGCCTAAGATTATAGAAATAAGTTTTATTTCTAGAAAAAGAAATGGTAAGTTTTTAGCAACGTCTGATCAGTTTTTCTTACATTTATCGTCCAAGTATCTTCCCTGGTTACACTGTAAAAATCATTGCTGAGTATTAGAATATTTTGTCAATGGCTATTTTATCCATAGGAAGTCTCTCCAAGAAAACCAACAGAAGAAATAGCATATAGTGAAGTGATCACACAGGTGAGGAAAGAGCTGAGAAGCCCAGTGGGAAATGGTAAGACAATTCACAGATTAGGAACAGAAGGAATCTACTAGTAGGTCAAAGGGAGGATGTGTTGTCACAGCTTAGGGACCACTTTTACCTACAAATGCTCCATCAGTGGGAATATCTAGTAAGAGCAGAAGTTGCTAAGGAAGTGCAGCTGCTGCCAGAAATAACACTGTAGGCAGAGAGAAATGAGAACATCTTTGCCTTTCCTTTCCTTCCAGTTACCAATATCCTGCCAAGGACACCCATTGGCTGAACTTGAACCCAGTTAATGTGGACTCCCAGGAAATAACATTCAAAAAACTAAGATTATGGCATCTGGTCACATCACTTTAAGGCAAGTAGGTGGGGAAACAATGGAAACAGTGACAGACTTTATTTTCTTGTGCTCCAAAAATCACTGCTGATGGTGACTGCAGCCATGGAATTAAAAGATACTTGCTCCTTGGAAGAAAAGCTATGACCAACCTAGACAGCATATTAAAAAGCAGAGATATCATTTCGCCAATGAAGGTCCATCTAGTCTAAGCTATGGTTTTCCAGTGGTCATGTATGGATGTGACAGTCGGACCATAAAGAAAGCTGACTGCTGAAGAACTGATGCTTTTGAACTGTGGAGTTGGAGATGACTCTTCTGAGTCCCTTGGATAGCAAGGAAATCCAACCAGTCAGTCCTAAAGGAGACCAACCCTGAATACTCATTGGAAGGGCTAATGCCTGAGCTGAAGCTCCAATACTTTGGCCACCTGATGTGAAAAGCCAACTCACTGGAGAAGACCTTGAGGCTGGGAAAGACTGAAGGCAAGAGAAGGGGACAACAGAGAATGAGATGGTTGGATGGCACCATTGACTCAATGGACATGAGTTTGAGCAAGCTCTGGGAGTTGGTGAAGGGCAGGGAAGCCTGGCATGCTGCAGTCCATTGGATCACAAAGAGTTGGACACAGCTGAGCAACTGAACAACAAGCCTTTCTGTGAGGAGAGGGTGAGAAATGGATCCTGTTGGGAAAAATCCCAGGTCCAGCACTAGCCAGCCATTCTTCCTGGTACTTAGTATCTATTTTCACCTCTATGCATGCATGCATGCTAAGTCCCTTCAGTTGTGTCCAACTCTTTTTGACTCCATGAACTGTAGACAACAGGCTTTTCTATCCACGAGATTTCCCAGGCAAGAATACTGGAGTGGATTGCCATGCCCTCCTCCAGGGGAACTTCCTGATCCAGGGATCGAACCCACATCCCTTATGTCTCCTGCATTGGCAGGTGAGTTCTTTACTAGTCATGCTGAATTTAAATCTCAGAAAAGTGTATAATCTGGCATAAATTTAAAAATGAAGCAACTTTGTTCCATAAATAGAAATACACTGCCAATCTGTCCTAAACAAAAGACCTCACCACATCTGCCCTTTGACATTCTGATCTCATTCTTTTTTTTTTAATATACACCCACCATTCAATTCAATCCCAGTGCTTCCTCTAGTTGTGGCAAGTGGGGGCCACTCTCCAGCTGTAGGGCATGGACATCTCACTGCTATGACTTTTCTTATTGTGGAGCATGGGCTCTAGGTGTGCGTGTGTTAGTAGCTGCACATAGGCTCAGTAGTTGTGGGTCCTGAGTTCTAGAGCATAGACTCAGCAGTTGCGGTGCATGGGCCCAGCTGCTCAGCAGATGTGGAATCTTCCTGGATGAGGGATCGAACCTGTGTCTTCGGCATTGACAGACTCTTCACCACTGAGCCACCAGGGAAGCCCCTCTCATCTCATTCTTGATGAAGAGCTCAAGTCACTGTCTCATGATTAATCCTTAAAAAAGCCCAGTAGAGGCCAGATGCTGCTTCAAAAAGAGAGGACATTTATAATCAAAGGAAATTATAACTTTCCTCCAGTATCTTAGCATTATGATTTTTCTTTTGGGGCCTTCCAGATGCTCCCTATAAGTTTTTATTTATTGCCAGCATTTTGAGCATAATAAAACTGGAATGGTAAGGCAGCTTGATCCTGTTGGAGAGCCCTTTTCTACTCTGGGCTCAATTTCAAAGCAGAAATTATAAGGTCTATTCAGTAAATAGATTATCACACAAAAATGTGTGATATGCATTGTTCATAACCAGCAAAACATCATACTCTATTCCTCTTTGATCAAGTACATTTGAAACCCTCATTCTTTCCTGAACATATTTATCCACCCTGGATACTGAGTTATGATAGATTCCATCAGCCTTCCCAATTCTTTATCTCTGTCAGTAGACTTGTCCTTTGCTATTGACTTTGCAGTTTTTGCAACTAAATTCAGAGTGTACTTCTAAAGGAAGTTCCTATTTCCTTACTCCTCTAGAAGTGTTCATCCTGCAGTTACTCCCCAGTAAAGTCTAGTGCTGAAGAGGATCACATAAGTGACTCCATTCATGAGGGCTAAACAAGTGTCAGTTTCTAGTTAGATATCCTTCCATCTTCATTTTCACCCTTAAACCATAGCACTAAATTCAAAAATTTGAGCAGGTAACTAGCACTAATTTAGAAGTCATGATGCTATTTCAATTTTTAAATCTGATTAACAGAAAGAAAAGAGCAACAGACTTTATTAAATTAATTATATTAATTTTTAATAAAAATTTAAACAAATAAAACCAGTAAGAACTGATTGGTATTACTAGCTAGAAAATTTATCTAGATGACTTTGTAATGACCACCTTGATTTCTTCTTCTTTTTTGTAATTAAAATTACAGTCTCTTGAATTACTGTGCTGATTCTTAAGTTTTCTTATATAGCAAAAAAGCATACGTGCAGAATTTTCATTCATTCATTCATAATTTAAAAAATCATACTTTTTGAATGCCTATCACAATCCAGATACTCCTCTAAATGCTAGGAATACAGAGGTATATTCTAGGGTCAAGAAGTAGAAAATAAATGAGTAAGTCTATAATGTTTGTTGTTTGGTTGCTAAGTTGTGTCCAACTGTTTGTGACTCCATAACTGCAGCACACCAGTCTCCTCTGTCCTCTCTCCACCAGAGTTTGCTCAAACTCATGACCCTTGAGTTGATGATACCATCCAACCATCTCATCCTCTGTTGCCCCTTCTCCTCTTGCCCTCAATCCTTCCCAGCATCAGGGTCGTTTCCAATGAGTTGGTTCTTGACATCAGGGGACCAACTTATTGCAGCTTCAGCATTGGTCCTTCCAGTGAATATTCAGGGTTGATTTCGATTGGGACTGACTGATTTGATCTTGCAGTCCAAGGGACTCTCAAGAGTCTTATCCAGCACCACAATTCGAAACCATCAATTCTTAGGCACTCAGCCTTCTGTATGGTCCAACACTCTCATCCACATATGACTGCTGGAAAAACCATAGCTTTGACTATACAGACCTTTGTCAGCAAAGTGATGTCTCTGCTTTTCAATAAGCTATCTAGATTTGTCATAGCTTTCATTTCAAAGAGCAAGTATCTTTTAATTTCATGGCTGCAGTCACCTTCCACAGTGATTTTGGAGTCTAAGAAAATAAAATTTGTCACTGCTTCCACTTTTTCCCCTTCTACTTGCTATGAAGTAGACTTGCCATGGGACTATCTGTTTATATTATAGACCATATATCTATAGTGTATTATATATATATGGCCTATATCTATAATGTATTATTATAATATATTAATACTAATATCTATAATATTACAAGTGATGAAATAATATAAATATGCTGTGGACCTCTCAAAGGAGGTGGCTTAAACATAAACCCACTGGATACGAATAAGTGTGGAAGTGAATCAGAAAGAACAGTAAAATAAATTTTTATCCTTTAGTGTTTTAATCTTGGATAATTTTATCAACTTGAGAGCACTCTAGTAGACCAAAAGAATATGTCAACATCACTAGGGCATTACTATCCTGCAATATGAAAGGACCAGGAAAACCAAGAGCTTTCACAGCTATTCTTGTTACTTACTATGATGTTGACTACAAATACAGTTATAGTTTATCTTATTTCTTAAGTATATACTAGGTATTTAAAATACGTTATCAAACTCAACACATAATTATTTTTTTCAACACAAAATTATTGAATTATTCTGTGTCAAGAAGTGGGGAAGACTGATTAGTGGACAGAGAGATTGAGACTCAAACCCTAATATCAAGAAAATTACAAAATGATCAGAGAGGCTAACAGTTCAGTTCAGTTCAGTTCAGTTCAGTCGCTCAGTCGTGTCTGACTCTTTGCAACCCCATGAATCGCAGCACGTCAGGCCTCCCTGTCCATCACCAACTCCCGGAGTTCACCCAGACTCATGTCCATCAAGTCAATGATGCCATCCAGCCATCTCATCCTCTGTCGTCCCCTTCTCCTCCTGCCTCCAATCCCTCCCAGCATCAGAGTCTTTTCCAATGAGTCAACTCTTCGCATGAGGTGGCCAGCTAACATATGTATACAAATAATTGAGAAAAGGGTATATATAGATATACACATAGAGAGAGAGAGAAATACAAATGCTGTGGGAATTTAAAAGAGAAAATGATCATATCAAAAATAATGATAGCAATAATTGTGTTAATAATGTGTGCTCAGTCACTCAGTCATGTCTGACTCTTTGAAGCGCCACATCAGGTTCCTCTGCCCATGGAATTTCCCAGGCAAGAATACTGGAGTGGGTTGCCATTCCCTTCTCTATGGGATCTTTCTGACCCAGGGATCAAACCCATGTCTCTTAAATCTCCTGCATTGGTAGGCAGATTCTTTACCACTAGAACCACCTTGTACTAATAAAAGCACCATCTATTATTCTATCTATTATTATGTACCAAGTACTTTACTTGGGTCAGGGTCCACTATACATCTTCCTGAGGGTTCTGGGCTTTCTGGGCTCTGCAGCATAACTTTTCACATAATTTGAAGAGCTCTGACAAGATGAACATGGATGAGGCCAATCTGGTTAAAAGCAATAAATCTGCCAACAGACAAAAAGAGAAAAAGTTCAGAGAATGCACAGCATATCCTCTGGTCCCAGCCCCCTCGATGCCCAGTGCTGGCACAGTGCCCAGCTTGGCCTCAGAGTTCTGTTCTCTAGTTTGGGGCAGTTGCATACAGAGGTGAGGGGCCAGGACCCAGGAGCTGAGGGGCAGACTGTCCACACCCCCCGAGGGGACAGAGATCTCCCCAAACTGGGATCCAGAAAACTGCAGAGCCAGCTCTACCAGGACCTCCTGATCTGTGCAGGCAGCTCAGAGCTGGGCTTCCCTGGTGGCTCAGTGGTAAAGAATCTGCCTGCAATGCAGGACACGTGGGTTCAATCCCTGGGCGGGGAAGATCTCCTGGTAAAGGAAATGGCAACCCACTCCATGATAGTTCTTGGGGTCACAAGATTCGGACACGACTGAGTGACTAAACAACAATCTCCAAGTCCCAAGTCTGCAAAATTTCTCATAATTTTGTATAATGTACACTATTAAAAACATCGCAAGTATTTTTTTTTCTTTCTGTTACATAAATTATAATTTACTTGTGAAAACAGAATGTTCTAAGCCAATCTTAGACATAGACTACCAGTTCCATGTGTTCTCTGATGAAAGAAGCATTACCACTTGGGAAATAGCAAAAAGCATCTTCCACCTATTTTTTATATTTGTGTTTTGTAGGCTTCTACTTACCAGAGATCCTACAGCTATTTTGTTAGATTTTACATAAGTATTTCGCTTTTGGGTGTTATTGTAAACACTATTGCTTTTTTAACTTTTTATTTTATATTGGAGTATAGCTGATTAACTATGTTGTGATAGTTTCAGGTGGTCAGGATTATCCAAGGGTACAGTTATGCATTGGTATTTTCCTATCTGGGGGCTTTTCAGGTGGCTCAGTGGTAAAGAATCATGTAAATGCAGGAGATGCAGGAGACATGGGTTTAATCCCAGGGCCAGAAAATCCCCCAGAGAGAGAAATGGCAACTTACTCCAGTATTCTTGCTTGAAAAATCCCATGGACTGATTTTACAAGTAATCTAAATCCTAGAGAACTTGTGACTTCGCTCACTTTCAAGTGGCACAGTGAGAACATAGACCTGAGTCTGTCTGAAATCAGAACAAAGCTTTACACTTAGGAAGATAATGTTTAAAAGCTTTATATTTAATATGAAATATAACAAAAGAGAAAAAAACAGTTTTAGAGAGAAGGAGAAAATCAATGAGTAAGAGATTAGAAAGCATGAGAAACTATGGGTCATAAAATACCTTTGGTTTAATCGAAGCAAGGAAGTCATAGAAAACATCAAGAAACTTTACAAAATGATATTTTTAAACTTAATTTTAGAGGCTTTTTGGGAACCACGGAAAAATTTGAAGTACAGTATTGATAAAACAAGTAATTTCTTTTTGTGGAAATGTACTGTGTATAGGATAGATTAGTGAAAGCAGACATTAGAGGCAATATAATTGACAACAAATGCCATAGTGAGCAGAACAGTATTCTTTTCTGACATAAAATTAGGGTATTTTGTTTTGGTTTTGGGATAATTAGTAATAAGTGGCATGCCAACATCTCTTGAGTTGATTTTGTAACATGATTTTACTCAAAGCACGTTGAAATGATTTTCCAGGTTGATCCAAGGCTTGGATTTAGATGGATCCATGGAGAATCCCAGGGAAGGAGGAGTCTGGCGGGCTGCCGTCCATGGGGTCGCACAGAGTCGGACACGACCGAAGTGACTTAGCAGTTAGCAGTTAGGTTAACTGCTAGGTGAATTATTCTAGTATTTTCTCATCCAAGGCTTAAACTATTAAATAGTCCCGAATAACTACTCCTTATCTTACATAATATTTAAGATACTGCTCAATTATTGCCTTTCCCAGTCCTCTTCTTTTTCATTCCTTTTGCATGTCAGAGAACATTTTTAAACTTTATTTCCTTTTTTAAAAACTTTTTTTTAACCTATTCCTGTTTTTTTATTAATAATAATTTTATAATTCTTAACTCTGATGGGATTTTTCATCCTGCCAGAAAATCCAGTCATTTGAAAATATGTAGATATTAATATTAGATAACATTCCTCAGTTTGGGGACCAGTTTCAGACGTTACAATATCAACGCATCCATTTTGATCAACCAAAAATTTATTGAATGTCATGTTGCTGTTTTTCAGCCACCCGGTCGTGTCTGATGCTTTGTGACCCCAGGGGCTGTAGCATGCCAGGCCACTCTGTCCCTCATCATCTCCCAAAGTTTGCCAAGTTTATATCCATTGTATTGATGATGCCATCCAGCCATCTCATCCTCTGATGCCCTCTTCTCCTTCTGCCCTCAATCTTTCCCAACATCAGGGACTTTTTCCAATGCATCAGCTGTTCACATCAGATGACTAAACTACTGGAGTTTCAGCTTCAGCATTAGTCCTTCCGAGTGTTCAAGGTTGATTTCCCTTAAGAGTGACTGGTTTGATGGCCTTGCTGTCCAAGGGACTCTCAGGAGTCTTCTCCAGCACCATAGTTTGAAGGCATCAATTTAATGTCTATTTATTGTCAATTACAGTAGAGAACAAAGGTAAATAAGAAAAACCCTAAGGCAAAGAGCTATTTAGAAAAGAGACAAACACATAAATTATTGTAATATGCCATAAATATTATGATAAGAAATGAAGAAAATGTTGAGAAAATATAGGCATGAGAATGTCAAATTCTCCCAGGAGATGCCAGCAAAGACTTCACGAAAGATGATCTTATCTTAAATATGAGGATAAATTCATGAAGCAGAAAGGTAGGGCAGGACACACACAGGGGAAAAAAGATTTGTAAATAGGTAAAGATCTGGAACAAAAAAAGTGATGGAGGATTTGGGAAATGGTGAAGTTTGGTGTGAATCAGGCATATAAGATTGCACATCACCCATAAAAGACTATGACGTTTTATATAGAAGTTTTTAATTTAAAAGTGAATGGATTAATTTTAAGTCTATTTTATTGGTCTTTTAAAATGTGGTTTCTAGTTTAACTCGCTGTGGGCTCACTTTATGGTCCAGCATATGGTCAGTTTTGGTAAATGTTCCATGCTTACCTAAAAAGACCATGTATTCCACCATTTTGTGTTACGTTCATCTCTTTAAGTTCAATAGTATGTTTTGGATTTTTAATATTTTTTTAAAAATTGAAGTAAAAGCCACATAACATACAATTGACCATTTTAAAGTGTACATTCAATTGCATTTAGTGAATTCACAATGTTGTGTAATTATCCCCCCTTTCTAGTTTCAAAACTTTTCATTACTTCAGAGGAACACCTTGTATTCATTAAGTAGTTGCTCCCCATTACAAACTCCACCACTTAATGGTAACCACTAACCTGCTTTCTGTTTCCATGAACTTCCCTATTCTGGATATTTTATATAAATGGAATCATATAAAATGTGATTTTTTATGTCTGGTTTCTTTTACTTGGCATAATGTTTTAAAGTTTCACCCAAATGAATATCAGTAGCAGCATTTTATTTTATTTTTATTTTATTAAATAATATTCTATTTTATACATATACTGCAAATTTATCCCTTTGTCCACTGATGGTTATTTTGATCATTTTCATATTTTGGTTACTGTAAATAATTTTGTCCAAAATGTACATGTAAAGTGTTGAAGAAATATGTAATGTCAATTAGAAGAAAATTTTTAAAGGAATGAAACAAACTCTGGAGGTGAAGAGTACCATAGTGGAATAATTCACTAGAAGAGTTCAATGGCAGATTTGAGCAGGAAAAAGAAAGAATCAGTGAGTATAAAGATAAGACCATTGTATTGGTCCGGTATGAGGATCAGAAAGAAAAAAGAACAAAGAAAAATGAACAGAGCCTGAGGGACCTGTGAGATACTCTCTCATGTACTAACATATGCATAATGGGAGTTCCAGAAGAAGAGATAGAAAGCAGACAAAAGAGTTGTTCAGAATTAATGGCCCCAACTTTTATAAAAAATTATACATCCAAGAAACTCAATGAACTTCACACAGGATAAACTCAAGGAGACCTGTGCTGCAACACATTATAGTCAAGTGTGGAATGCTAAAGATAAAAGAAAATCAAGAAAGCAGCAAGGGAAAAGTGATGAATATTACACAAGGGATCCTCAATAAGATTGGTGGTGGTTTAGTCATTAAGTCGTGTCCAACTCTTTGTGACCCTATGGACTGTAGCCTGCCAGGTTCCTCTGTCCATGGGATTTCCCAGGCAGGAATACTATAATCTATTGCCATTCCCTTCTCCAAAAGATCTTCCAGACCCAGGGATTGAATCCACATCTTCTGCATTGTCAAGTGGGTTCTTTACCACTGAGCCTCATGTGAAGCCTCAATTAAATTAATAAGTAATTTTTCACCAGCAAACATGGAGGTCAGAAGGCAGTGGGCTGACATATTTAAAATCCTGAAAGAAAAAAAAAAAAAACTGTCAACCAATAAATAACTCTACATCTACAAAACTATCCTTCAGGAATAAGGGGGAAATTAGACATTTCCAGAATTAACAAAACCTGAAAATGTTTGTTACTAACAGACTTGCCCTACAATAAGTGTGCAGGCAGTCCATTAGACTAAAAGGAAAGGACACCAGAAAGTAGCCTGAAACCATATGAGAAAATGAAGGACACTGGTAAAACTAACTGTACAGGTAAGTATGAAAGATAGTATTATTGCATTTTGGTTTGTAACCTATTTTTAACAATATAAATGCATAAAATAATAATTCACTTCAGTTTAGTGAGTTCAGTCGCTCAGTCGTGTCCAAACTTTGCGACCCCATGAAGCCCAGCACGCCAGGCGTCCCTGTCCATCACCAACTCCTGGACATGTCCATTGAGTCAGTGATGCTATCCAGCATCTCATCCTCTGTCGTCCCCTTCTCCTCTTGCCCCCAATCCCGCCCAGCATCAGAGTCTTTTCCAATGAATCAACTCTTCACATGAGGTGGCCAAAGTACTGGAGTTTCAGCTTTAGCATCATTCCTTCCAAAGAAATCCCAGGGCTGATCTCCTTCAAAATGGACTGGTTGGATCTCCTTGCAGTCCAAGGGACTCTCAAGAGTCTTCTCCAACACCACAGTTCAAAAGCATCAATTCTTTGGCGCTCAGCCTTCTTCACAGTCCAACTCTCACATCCATACATGATCACAGGAAAAACCATAACCTTGACTAAAAGGACCTTTGTTGGCAAAGTAATGTCTCTGCTTTTGAATATTCTATCTAGGTTGGTCATAACTTTCCTTCCATGGAGTAAGTGTCTTTTAATTTCATGGCTGCAGTCACCATCTGCAGTGATTTTGGAGCCTCCCCAAAAATAAAGTCTGACACTGTTTCCACTGTTTCCCCATCTATGTCCCATGAAGTGATGGGACTGGGTGCCATGATCTTCATTTTCTGAATGTTGAGTTATAAGCCAACTTTTTCACTCTCCACGTTCACTTTCATCAAGAAGGTGTTTAGTTCCTCTTCCCTTTCTGCCATAAGGGTGATGTCATCTGCATATCTAAGGTTATTGATATCTCTCCCAGCAATCTTGATTCCAGCTTGTGCCTCTTCCAGCCCAGCATTTCTCATGATGTACTCTGCATAGAAGTTAAATAAGCAGGGTGACAATATGCAGCCTTAATGTACTCCTTTTCCTATTTGGAACCAGTCTGTCGTAGGGCCACCCAAGACGGGTGGGTCATGGTTGAGAGGGCTGACAGAATGTGGTCCACTGGAGAAGGGAATGGCAAACCACTTCAGTATTCTTGCCTTGAGAACCCCATGAACAGTATGAAAAGGCAAAATGATAGGATAATGAAAGAGGAACTCCCCAGGTCAGTAGGTGCCCAATATGCTACTAGAGATCAGTAGACAAATAACTCCAGGAAAAATGAAGGGATGGAGCCAAAGCAAAAAGAATACCCAGTTGTGAATGTGACTGGTGATAGAAGCAAGGTCCGATGCTGTAAAGAGCAATATTGCATAGGAACCTGGAATGTCAGGTCCATGAATCAAGGCAAATTGGAAGTGGTCAAACAGGACATGGCAAGAGTGAACGTCGACATTCTAGGAATCAGTGAACTAAAATGGACTGGAATGGGTGAGTTTAACTCATATGACCATTATATCTACTACTGTGGGCAGGAATCCCTCAATAGAAATGGAGTAGCCATCATGGTCAACAAACGAGTCTGAAATGCAGTACTTGGAAGCAATCTCAAAAACGACAGAATGATCTCTGTTCGTTTCCAAAGAACCATTCAATATTACAGTAATCCAAGTCTATGCCCCAACCAGTAATGCTGAAGAAGCTGACATTGAACGGTTCTATGAAGACCTACAAGACCTTTTAGAACTAACACCCAAAAAAGATGTCCTTTTCATTATAGAAGACTGGAATGCAAAAGTAGGAAGTCAAGAAACACCTGGAGTAACAGGCAAATTTTGACCTTGGAGTACGGAATGAAGAAGGGCAAAGGCTAATAGAGTTTTGCCAGGAAAATGCACTGGTCATAGCAAACATCCTCTTCCAACAACACAAGAGAAGACTCTACACATGGACATCACTAGATGGTCAACACCGAAATCAGATTGATTATATTTTTTGCAGCCAAAGATGAAGAATCTCTATACAGTCAACAAGATCAAGACCAGGAGCTGACTGTGGCTCAGATCATGAACTCCTTATTGCCAAATGCAGACTTAAATTGAAGAAAGTAGGGAAAACCACTAGACCATTCAGGTATGACCTAAATCAAATCCTTTATGATTATACAGTGGAAGTGAGAAATAGATTTAAGGGACTAGATCTGATAGATAGAGTGCCTGATGAACTACGGACAGAGGTTCGTGACATTGTATAGGAGACAGGGATCAAGACCAACCCCGTGCAAAAGAAATGCCAAAAAGCAAAATGGCTGTCTGAGGAGGCCTTACAAATAGCTGTGGAAAGAAGAGAAGCGAAAAGCAAAGGAGAAAAGGAAAGATATAAGCCTCTGAATGCAGAGTTCCAAAGAATAGCAAGGAGAGATAAGAAATAGAGGAAAACAACAGAATGGGAAAGACTAGAGATCTCTTCAAGAAAATTAGACATACCAAGGGAAAATTTCATGCAAAGATGGGCTCGATAAAGGGCAGAAATGGTTGGGACCTAACAGAAACAGAAGATATTAAGAAGAGGTGGCAGGAATACACAGAAGAACTGTACAAGAAAGATCTTCATGACAGGGAATCACGGTGGTGTCTTCACTCACCTAGAGCCAGACATCCTGGAATGTGAAGTCAAGTGGGCCTTAGAAAGCATCACGACGAACAAAGCTAGTGGAGGTGATGGAATTCCAGTTGAGCTGTTTCAAATCCTGAAAGATGATGCTGTGAAAGTGCTGCACTCAATATGCCAGCAAATTTGGAAAACTCAGCAGTGGCCACAGGACAGGAAAATGTCAGTTTTCATTCCAATCCCAAAGAAAAGCAATTCCAAAGAATTAAACTACTGCACAATTGCACTCCTCTCACATGCTAGTAAAGTAATGCTCAAAATTCTCCAAGCCAGGCTTCAGCAATACATGAACCATGAACTTCCTGATGTTCAAGCTGGTCTTAGAAAAGGCAGAGGAACCAGAGACGAAATTGCCAACATCCGCTGGATCATGGAAAAAGCAAGACAGTTCCAGAAAAACATCTATTTCTGCTTCATTAATTATGCCAAAGCCTTTGACTATGTGGATCACAATAAACTGTGGAAAATTCTGAAAAAGATGGGAATACCAGACCACCTGACTTGCCTCTTGAGAAACCTATATGCAGGTCAGGAAGCAACAGTTAGAACTGGACATGGAACAACAGACTGGTTCCAAATAATAATTGTAACCGTATATTAGGAGGCACACTATGTATAAAGATATAATCTGTGATACTAGCAATATAAAGGGGGAAGAAATAGACTTTAAGTCTACTAAAAATGCTACAGTAATCAAGACATTCTGGTACTAGCATAACGAGAGACATACAGACCAATGGAATAAAATTGGAAATCCAGAAATATGCCTTCATATACACAGTTAATTACTTTCAACAAACATGGCAAGATCATTCAATGCATAAAGAAGAGCCTCCTCAACAAATGATACAGGAAATATGGATATCTACATGTAATGAATGAAATTAGACCCATCCTTTATGCCATGCACAAAAATTAATTCAAAATTGATAAAACACCTAAATGTAAGGGCCAAAATGACAAAACTCTTAAAAGAAAACATAAAGCCAACTTTTATCACCTTGGATTTATCAATGATTTTTAAAATATAACAGCAAAAGCAACAGGAAGAGAAATAAAGTGAATTTCATCAAAATAAACTGTACATCAAAAGCTATTTCAAGTATAATGCTACTGGCTTGTACACTTAAAAAACAAAGTTGTAAATTTAACATTATGTATATTTTACCTCAAAGAATAAAAATTAAGTTCTATATAATTTCACTTGGTAATTTTTTCCTTTACCTATTGTTATTTCACTTCTTTGTTTAATTGCTAAATATTAAGGCTTTTCTTTACAGTATTATTACTAATTTTTAATTAAGTCCTTTTTTCATTAGAGTACAAACTATATGCTTTTAATTCCTAAGTATTATTTAAAATATTTTAAATACTACTTATATTTATAATGATACTTATTTATAAAATATATAATATTTAGTATTTATTAAATAATATTAAATTATTTTATGGCTCAGCATATGATCTATCTTGATTAATGTTTCATGGACCCGTGGCAAAGATAATCTTCAAATGTTGGATATAGTGCTATATAAACAATATGTAAATATCAATTGGGTGAATGATGGGATCAAATCTACATATTTAATTATTTTTTGGGGTGCTTACTCTTTTTTGTAATTATGTGAATTAAAATCTCCAGTAATCATGAATTTGGTTACTGTTGTCTTCGATCTGTTGATGTCTGCTTTACATATTTTGAAGTTTCATTATTAGGCTAAACCTTTTAGAATTGCTAATTTTTCAGATGAATTGACCCTATTTTGATTCTGACATGACCCTTTTACCTTTCCTAGTACTCCTGTTTTTGAAGATAATTTTATATTAATATAGTCATTGTTGTTCAGTTGCCAAGTTATGTCTGACTCCGCAACCTAATGGACTGTAGCCCGCTAGGCTTCGATTTCCCAGCAAGAATACTGAAGTGGCTTGCCATTTCCTTCTACAGGGGATCCTCCCAGACCAGGGATCAAACCTGCATCTCCTACATTGGCAGAGAGACTCATTACCACTAAACCACCAAGGAATCCCTAATACAGGCCTGTGTGTGTGTGTGTGTGTGTGTGTGTGTGTGTTAGTTGCTCAGTCTTGTCCAACCCTTAGCACAACAGGCTTCTCTGTCCATGGGATTCTCCAGGCAAGAATACTGGAATGGGTTGTCATCTGCTTCTCCAGGGGATCGTCCCAACCTCGGGATTGAACCCAGGTCTCCCACACTGCAGGCAGATTCTTAACCATTTGAGCCACTAGGGAAGCAATATAGGCATACCAACTCACCAACTCTTAAAATTATTATTTTTATGTCACAAATACATCCATCCCTTTGTTTCAATAATCTGTGTAAATAGCTAAAGTATGTTTCTTATAAACAATATGTAGTTAGGTCTGTATTATTTTTTAGTCTAGTCGGAAAATCTTTACTTTTTAATTGGGATATTAATATCTTATATATTTAATGTGATTATTGAGATAATTGGGATTTAAATGTATCCTATTGTTTTCTATATGTCCTATATATTCCTTTTTAATTTTTTCTTTGGTGTGATTACTTTTTAATATTTCATTTTATCTCATTTCTTGGATTTATTGTTGAATTTTATTTGGTATTATTTTGTTAAACATTTTTGCATCTATGCTTATAAGAGACATGGTAAGGCACTTTTATCCCAATATTTTTGTCCACCTTTGGTATCAAGATAATACTTGCCCCTTAAAATGTTTTGGCATATGTTTCTACCTCTGTTGTTTGAAAAAGTTTATGTATGGCTGTTATAATTTCTTCCTTAAATGTTTGATGGGAATTCACCAGTTAAATCATCTTGGTCTAGGTTCTCCCTAAGAACGTATTTACTCACTTGTTTTTTTACTTTATATATATGTATTAAAATGTTCTATTTTTTCTGTGTCAGTGCCTTTCTAGAAACGGATTTTATCTACATTGCTAAATTTGTTGTTGGAGTTGTTCATAATATTACCTTAAGTTTTTTAAAATTTCGGTTGGATCTGTTCTGAAATTCTACCTTTCACACCTCATATTGGTAATCTGTTTTTTTTTTTTAATCTTGATAACTGTAGTTAAAGATTTGCAAATTTTATTGATTACTGCAAAGATACAGCTTTGGAGTCCATTGTTTTCTTTATTGTTTTTGTATTTCCCATTTTGTTAGTTACTGTTATAATTGTTTTATATCTTTTCTTCTATTGCCTTACTTTTTTTTTTTTTTTTTGGTCTTAAGTTGAAAGTTCAGATACTTGATTTAATGCCTTCTTCTTTTGTAGTAAAATATTTAAAGCCATAAATTTTCCTCTAACTATTGATTTAGCTTTGTTCCATAAATTTTGATTTGTTGTGTTTTCACTTTCAACCAATTCAAGATATTTTTAATTTCCCTTGTTATTTCTTGTTGGAACCATGGATGATTCAGAGCTGCTTTGTTAAACATTTGTTCTGTTTAATTTTTGAATGCATACATGCTTTCAAAGCACTTGGTGCTGGAGAAGACTCTTGAGAATCCCTGGACAGCAAAGAGATCAAACTAGTCAATCCTAAGGATATCAACCCTGAATATTCATTGGAAGGACTGATGCTGAAGCTGAAGCTCCAACACTTTGGCCACCTGATATGAAGAGCTGACTCATTGGAAAAGACTCTGATGCTGGGCAAAACTGAAGGCAGGAGGAGAAAGGACAACAGAGGATGAGATGGTTGCATGCATCACTGATTCAATGGACATGAGTTTGAGCAAACTCTGGGAGATAGTGAAGGAAGGGAAGCCTGGCGAGCTGCAATTCATGGGGTCACAAGGAGTCAGACACGACTTAATGACTGAACAATAATAAAAATGTGTAGACATACTTATTAGACTGGGTTCTCTGATGCAAGTATTAGATATTTTATTTTGGAGATGAAAGCAAGGGCAGCCAGGGTGAGAAAAAAGAGAAATAAGGCTTTATGAAAATGAGAGATGATAGTTACTACTTTATGAGTAGGCACAAGGAGACACAGTGAATTTGATTGAAAGAAATATCTGCTGCAAATGGAAATGTTTCCAAATGAGCCATAAACAGTAACATGCCTCAGAGTAGAACATGGGGAAGGAATTTACTTCCTTGGCTTCCTTGCATTTCCTTGTCTCATTGACAAAGCTTTCCTGATAAAGCATTAGCTTCCCCCACCTCCAGATTGTATAATTCTACCCTTCCAAAGATATGGTAACCCACTCCAGTATTCTTGCCTGGGGAATCCCCTGGACAGAGGAGCCTGGTGGACTACAGTCCATAAGGTCGCAGAGAGTTGGACACGACTGCAGTAACTTAGCACACATGCATATACACCCATGGAAAGACTGTCTATGTTGCCAGATTCCAAATTCTGTTACATGTTTGCCAGTGAAAGAAATACTAGAGCCTCTGGACATTCACTGACTAGCCTGGCTGTGTAGCAGAGGCTAGGAGGGAAGAGTTCTATATTTATAGTGCAACACACTGGATGTTGCTTCCCTGGTGGCTCAGACTGTAAAGAATCTGCCTGCAGTGTGGGAGGTCTAGGTTTGATCCCTGGGTCAGGAAGATCTCTTGGAGAGGGGTATGGCAACCCATTCCAGTATTCTTGCCTGGAGAATTCCATGGACATAGGAGCCTGGTGGGCTACACAGTCCATGGGGCCACAGAGTCAAATATGACTGAGCGACTAACACTTTCACTTTCAACTGGATGTCGCTGGGCAGCAGAGCTTTTTATGACTGAGTGTGAGGCCACAGTGTATGCTTGGTGTTGGCCACACAAAAGGTGGTAGAGGACACATGAGGTGCGCAGCATTGCACAGTAGTATATATACCTACTGACATGTATTTTCAAACTTGGAAAATCACTGGGAAAAATGCACATGAGAAGTTAACCTCTCTGGGAAGAACATGGCATGAGCAGACAAGGGGATTAATACTGTTTTGCATGATTTTTAGTAGTGATACTATGCATTTTTAAAATCTTTGTTGTGTGTATTAACAAATATTTTAAACAAAGATTATCAGATTGGATACATTATTGCACAGACATATCGAATTCTTTGTAGCCATTAAATGCAAATTAAGAAAGACTACTTACTTATATAAAACAGCATCTTTCCCATGACACATTAAGTAAAAAATATTAAAATGTTAAATAATACATAATGAAAATAATTGAGAATCCTTAGATATGTAAGAATTCTAAATAAAAGTTGCTTAAACATCTTCTATTAGTGTTTGAACATGTATATGAAGGAAATGAAGAGTATGACGAGAAGAAAATAATAGAAGAGACACAAGGAAAAATACACAATTTATATGAGACTGAATGGATAGCTGTCATAAAGTAAATAGATTTCAGAGAAATACTTGTATGTGGACATGAGTTGGAAAAAACACTAGTTCAAGACACTGACAAATATGGTTTTGAATCCTGCCATGACCAACCTGAAATTAATTCTAAGTTCCGTTTTCATTACCAGTTAATAAAAACAATAACATTTTGTTTTTAGAGGGTCCTTATTATTGTGAAAAACAAGGTTATATTTAGAGTGCTTTGAATGAATGAAAGGAATAAGGATATAATAATAAAGGAGAAAGTTCAAACAACTTTGTCTGAGAGTAGGAAATAAGGAGATTTGCTAACACTACCCTTGTCTTTTCCCATTTTAATTTTTTTATTGTCTCAGTAATTGGTTAGTTACTAGCACTCTCTAGAAACTCAAAGAAGAATCCCAGGATTCAAAGCTAAGCCTCAATATTTACAAAGGTAATGAGTCTGTCAGCCATGGGAAGTCAAGTGTTCTTACTGTTTGGTATTGCTAACCTCAAGCCTAACCTAAAGGGACACCTTTCTTGGGGGATAGCAGTTCATTTGTCTTCATGCTAACTCTATCAAGGAATTTTCCTGTGCAGAAAACAGCTAGTTTCACTAAGCTCTGCATGTGCGGTGTTTTTTATGTAGTGCACTGACAGCCAGTAACTGAACCTAATCCGTCAAACTCATTTCACCCAAGACCTCAAGTGTAAGTCCAATTCTGATCCTTAAGGTAATGGCATTACTGAACTACTTAATTCTTGACCTTTTGTTTTTGAACATAGTACTCTGGCGTTTGGAGTTGGGGGAAATGTGTATTTTTTTTGGTGCTAAGAAATGTGGTCATTATCTTTGGGTATTGCTTTTAAAAATATTATGTTTGCCCTAGAATTTTCTTATAGTAGCTGCAACATTGATTAAGCAGCCTTTGACAGAGTTGTTCCTCTACACTAATAGGCTTACAGTGCAGTAAACTGCATGATTTTATTCATTTTTCACTTAATAGTTGAATCTTTTAGTAATACTGTATTCCTATATACTGATACATGAGATTGGGCTTTCCTGATGGTTCGGCGGTAAAGAATTTGCCTGCAATGTAGGAGTCGCAGGCTGGATCCCTGAGTCAAGAAGATTCCCTGGAGGAGGGCATGGCAACCCACTCCAGTGTTCTTGCCTGCAGAATCCCATGGACAGAGGAGCCTGACAGGCTACAGTCCAAGGGGTCACAAAGAGTCAGATGCAACTGAAGAGACTGAGAATGCATGCATGCATGCATACGTGAGATTTAAAAAATCATTACGTCTTGATTTTTGTTTAAATTTCAGGAACTGACCAGAAGAATTTGGATGTATAGCCTTGACCTGTTTAAAAAAAATAAAATAAAATAAAACTCTTCTAATTGTCCTGTGTACACTTTTTTGTGCATAATGTGTGTTAATTCATGCTCAGTATTATTTCTGCCCATTATTTATATTTCTAATTACCGAGAAAACACTAAAACAGGCATTTGGGAACCATTTCTGCAGCACAAAGTGGTTGCCCTTTGCTTTCTCACATGTTTGCTGAATGATTTGGTGTTTTCTGAAGAGCAGAAACCATTTACAAATACAGAGGAGATTTAGAAATACTTTTAGATAGGAACCAAGGAACAACAAAAGGAATACAAATGTTATAACCTAAAAATTACATCTATTAGTACGTTAGTTGAAATTATTCTGTTGTTAATGGCCCTATTTCAGAACTTTAAGACTCCTACCATATAACTGACTACAATTAAATGTGGGGGAGTTAAGAACAATTTAGAAAAGAAATTTAAAGACCTTTGGTAAAGGTGTGTGTGTGTTTTTTTAAATGATGTTATATTACACTAAATCCTTTATTTATACTAGTTTTACTTTTAACACCCCAAACCACATGATGAACCAACTTTGATTTCAAAAATTGTCTCTAGTGCTGCTTCAAAGAAAGTGAAAATAGCAAACGTTCTCAGATTCAAACAATTTTTAGAATTTTCTTTAAAAAAGACAAAATTGTAACTAGCACAAGTCATATTATAAAATGCTGTCTACTTAAATTTCTTGGATCCTTAAGGGAAACAAGATATTTTCTTTAAAGTTCATTGAGGAAGAGATATCTTAATCTTAATGATACCTTAATCTCTGAAAAATCCTGGATTTTATATGAGTGTCAAAACTTTAGCATAATGCTTATAAGAACAGAAGTAACTCTTCTCACAATATTTGACTATGGTCATGCTTTCTAAAAAAATGCATTATAATTATTATATCTGTCATCAAATTTCAGCTAGAATTTACTTTAATATCTTTGATATAAGTTGAATATAAGTATCCACAGAAAGCCACATTTGAATTATGAATATAAAGTTCTTTCCAAACACATTAGCATTTCCAAACATAAGTGTCTCGTTTAAAGTAGGCTTAACGATAATAAAAGCACGTAAGTTTTCTCTAGTATGTGGGTCAAATTGGAAAATAGGAATTTATTACGTAGACATCCAGTATTTGTTCACAGTGATGCTTCCTAAGGCCCACTTCACTTTGCATTCTAGGATGTCTAGCTCTAGGTGAGTGATCCCACCATTGTGGTTATCTGGGTCATGAAGATCTTTTTTGTATAGTTCTACTGTGTATCCTTGCTACCTCTTCTTAATATCTTCTGCTTATGTTAGGTCCACACCATTTCTGGCCTTTATTGTGCCCATCTTTATATGAAATGACTTCCCTGGTGGCTCAGATGTAAAGCCTCTGCCTACAATGCAGGAGACACAGGTTCAATCCCTGGGTCAGGAAGATCTCCTGGAGAAGGAAATGGCAACCCATTCCAGTACTCTTGCCTGGAAAATTCCATGGATGGAGGAGCCTGGTGGGCCACAGTCCAAGGGGTTGCAAAGAGTTGGACACGACTGAGTGACTTCACTTCATTTTACATGAAATGTTCCCTTGGTATCTCTAATTTTCTTGAAGAGATCTCTAGTCTTTTCCATTTTATTGTTTTCCTCTATTTCTCTGCACTGATCACTGAGGAAGGCATTCTGATCTCTTGTTGCTATTCTTTGGAACTCTGCATTCAAATGGGTATATCTTTCCTTTTATCCTTTGCCTTTTGCTTCTCTTCTCTTCTCAGCTATTTATAAGGCCTCTTCAGACAATCATTTTGGCTTTTTGCACAGGCAAAAGCTAGTGGAGGTGATGGAATTCCAGTTGAGCTATTTGAAATCCTAAAAGATGATGCTGTGAAAGTGCTGCACTCAATATGCCAGCAAATTTGGAAAACTCAGTAGTGGCCACGGGACTGAATAAGGTCAGCTTTCATTCCAATCCCAAAGAAGGGCAATGCCAAAGAATGTTCAAACTACCACACAATTGCACTTATCTCACACACTAGCAAATTAATGGTCAAAATTCTCTAAGCCAGGCTTCAACAGTACATGAACCATGGACTTCCAGATGTTCAAGCTGGAGTTAGAAAAGGCAGAGGAACCAGAGATCAAATTACCAACATCCGTTGTATCACAGAAAAAGCAAGAGAATTTGAGAAAAACATTTACTTCTGCTTTATTGATTACACCAAAGCCTTTGACTATGTGGATCACAACAAATTATTGAAAATTCTTAAGAGATGGGAATACCAGACCACTTGACTTGCCTCCTGAGAAATCTGTATGCAGGTCAAGAAGTGACAGTTAGAACCAGACATGGAACAACATACTGGTTCCAAATTGGGAAAGGAGTACATCAAGGCTGTATATTATCTCCCTGCTTATTTAATTTATATGCAGAGTACACCATGTAAAATGCCAGGCTGGATAAAGCACAAGCTGGAATCAAGATTGCTGGGAGAAATATTAATAACCTCAGATATGCAGATGACACCACCCTATGGCAGAAAGTGAAGAGGAATTAGAGTCTCTTGATGAAAGTGAAAGAGGAGAGTGAAAAAGCTGGCTTAAAACTCAACATTCAAAAAAGGAAGATCATAGCATCTGGTCCCATCACTTCATGGCAAATAGATGGGGAAACAATGGAAACAGTAACAGACTTTATTTTCTTGGGCTCTAAAATCACTGCAGACAGTGACTGAAGCCATGAGATTAAAAGACCCTTGCTCCTTGGAGGAAGAGTTATGACCAACCTAGACAGCATATTAAAAAGCAGAAACATTACTTTGCTGACAAAGGTCCATCTAGAAAAAAGCTATGGTTTTTCCAGTAGTCATGTATGGATGTGACATTTGGACTATAAAGAAAGCTGAGCACCAAAGAATTGATGCTTTTGATCTGTGGTGTTGAAGAAGACTCTTGAGAGTCCCTTGGACTGCAACATCAAACCAGTCAATCCTAAAGGAAATCAGTCCTGAATATTCATTGGAAGGACTGATGCTGAAACTCCAATACTTTAGCCATGTGATGCGAAGAACTGACTCATTGGAAAAGACCCTGAATGCTGGGAAAGACTGCAGGCAAGAAGAGAAGGGGAGGACAGAGGATGAAATGGTTAGATGGCATCACCAATTCAATGGACATGAGTTTCAGTAAACTCTGGGAGCTGGTGATGGACATGGTAGCCTGGTGTGCTGCAGCCCATGGTGTTGCAAATAGTTGGACACAACTGAGTGACTTAACTGAGAAATCCAGTATTTGGTGAAATACACAAGAGTAAAGCATTAAAAGTTTTGAACACAATCCGGTCCCATCACTTCATGGGAAATAGATGGGGAAACAGTAGAAACAGTGTCAGACTTTATTTTTTGGGGCTCTAAAATCACTGCAGATGGTGACTGCAGCCATGAAATTAAAAGACACTTACTCCTTGGAAGGAAAGTTATGACCAACCTAGATAGCATATTCAAAAGCAGAGACATTACTTTGCCAACAAAGGTTCGTCTAGTCAAGGCTATGGTTTTTCCTGTCGTCATGTATGGATGTGAGAGTTGGACTGTAAAGAAGGCTGAGCGCCAAGGAATTGATTTTGAACTGTGGTGTTGAAGAAGACTCTTGAGAGTCCCTTGGACTGCAAGGAGATCCAACCAGTCCATTCTGAAGGAGATCAGCCCTGGGATTTCTTTGGAAGGACTGATGCTAAAGCTGAAACTCCAGTACTTTGGCCACCTCATGCGAAGAGTTGACTCATTGGAAAAGACTGATGCTGGGAGGGATTGGGGGCAGGAGGAGAAGGGGACGACAGAGGATGAGGTGGCTGGATGGCATCACTGACTTGATGGACGTGAGTCTCAGTGAACTCCGGGAGTTGGTGATGGACAGGGAGGCCTGGCATGCTGCAATTCATGGGGTCGCAACAAGCTGGACATGACTGAGCGACTGAACTGACTGACTGACTGACTTACTTTTTGGGGCCCAAAAGATTGTGACATGTGCAATTCAGCCATATAAGAAAGATGGAAAATGTTCTTATTGTGTTAAATCACTGGGAAAATGTCCCCCAAATCATAAGCTCTGTACAACTTTGTTTCTTAAATCATGTTCAGTGTCATCTCTACAATTATTAAGCTCACCACTGTCCCTGGAAAACTTCATGCTATAGTGTTGATCACTGAATTACAAGAGAATAACTGGACCTTCCTCCCTAAATAAATAAACTCAGACTTTGGCTTCTTGATGGCTTCTCAAGGGAATTAAAAACCAAGTAATTTTGTCAGTTAGTTGGTTATTCTTCTTCAGTATGGTAAAATATCAGTTTAACTGATATTAAACTGTTTAATGTCAGTTAATAATTAATATTAATAATAACTGATATTAATAAATTTAATATCAGTTAAACTGATATATTACTGTTTTGCATCATGTTCAACACAATCTCAGATTTCCTTCCTGAATATAAATCTGTACCTTTAAATTCCTGCTCAGTATATTAGCTTTCTCACTGGTATTCTCTAATTTTTTTTTTCCACTGTGGTTTGGCCTGGCTAAGTACAGTCTCAACTTTCATTAAAATTTCAGGGTTATTTAAAAACTGACTAAATGATCTTCTAACATATGTGAAGGCAATAGGGAAAGACCTCATTGGCCCAACATGCCTTATTTACTACTAGGTTTGATCCTTATGTTTCTCATCCATAAATTAAGTTTACCACATACATTGGTATTTCATTTTTTTATATGCAGCTGTCCAGTTTTCCTAGCACCCCTTATTGAAGAAACTATCTTTTCTCCATTATATATTCTTGCCTCCTTTGTCATAGATTAATTGAGCATAGATGTGTGGTTTTCTTTCATAACTTCCTACCCTGTTCCATTGATCTGTACATTATTTTTTGATTACCAAATCATTTTGATTATTGTAGCTTTGTAATATCATCTGAAGTGAGGGAACCTGATTCTTCCAACTTTGTTTTCCTTTCTCAAGATTGCTTTGGCTATATGGAGTCTTCAGCATTTCCATACAAATTCTAAAGTTTTTTGTTCGATTTCTGTGAAAAATGCTATTGGTAATTTGACAGGGATTGTATTGAATCTGTGAATCTGTAGATTGCCTTGGGTAGTCCAACCATTTTGACAATATTGATTCTTGTAATCCAAGAGCATGTATATCTTTCCATTCATTTGCATCATCTTTGATTTCTTTCATCAGCATCTTATAGTTTTTGAAGTAAGGTCTTCTGTCTCCATAGGTGGGTTTATTCATACATATTTTATTCTTTTTGATGCAATGGTAAATGGGATGGCTTCCTTAATTTCTCTTTCATTGTTAGTGTATAGAAATAAAATAGATTTCAGTGTATTAATTTTGTACCCTGAAACTTTACTGAAATTATTGATGAGCTCTAGTAATTTTGTGATAACATCATTAGGAATTTATATGTATGGTATCATGACATCTGCAAACATTGACAATTTTACTTCTTGTTTTTGAATTTGGATTCCTTTTATTTCTTTTTGTTCTCTGACTATTGTGGCTAGAACTTAATTGGTATAGCCACTATGGAGAGCAGTATGGAGTTTCCTTAAAAAACTAAAAATAGAGCTGCCTACCTTATGACCGGACAATTCCACTCCTGGGCATTGAAAAGATACATGCACTCAATGTTCACTTCAGCACTACTTACAATAACCAAGACATGGAAGTACTCTAAATGCCCATCAGCAGATGAATGGATAAAGATGTGGTATACATCCAAAGAAACATTACTCAGCCATTAAAAAGCATGAAATAATGCCATCTGCAGCAATAAGGATAGACCCAAAGTTTATCATACTAAATAAATAAGCCACACAGAGACAGACAAACATTATATGTTGCTTATATGTATAATCTAAAAAAATAGAGACAAACTCACATACAAAATAAGTAGACCCATAGACACAGAAAACAAACTTATAATTACCAAAGGGGAAAGAAGAGGAGGGATAAATTAGAGAAGTTTGTGATTAACATGGACACATTGCTATGTATAAAATAGATACAACAAGGACTTATTGTGTAGCACTGGGTACTATACATGGTAATTTGTAATAACTTATAAGGGAACAGAGTCTAAAAAAGAGCACACACACATATGTATATATGTGTAACTGAATCACTTTGCTGTAAGCCTGAATCTAACACATTATAAATCAATACTTAAATAAAAAAATTCATAAAAGGCATGAAGTAATATTGTATCTGAGGGATTGAATTTTAACAAGTAATTAATTTCTAAAGAATAAAGTAGTAGAAAAAGGAAGTAAAGGAGATGGGTGAAGTAGACTTTATATTCTATTCTAAGTATAGGCCTTGATTCCATAGGTGGTAGGGTAATATTAAAGCAGTATAATGACAAGGTTAGGTCTGTAGTTCAGATCAGTCATTTTAGCAAAAATGCAGAGGAACAGATTTCCAGAAGACAAATCTGGAGTGTGGTAAATATTGGTTAGAAGGCTATGGCAACATAAAATGTAAGGAAAGAAGATGGCAGATTTGAGGTAGAAAAAGCCAGCTTTACTTTCTTTCCACCATTAAACTTTAAGTGTAAATTGATTTGTTAGATTAGGAAGCAACAGAAGGGAAACTGTGTGCATATGATGGAGTAGTAGTGAAGATTAAATGAGTATGTGAACAGTGCTATAAATTGCTTGCTGTTATTATCATAGGGTAGGGGAAAGTAAAAATTTGAATGAGTTAACTGACCTGAACTGACAAGCATTAGTGGAGAGCTACCCTCGTGGTCTGAACTCAGGACACAGATCTGCTAGAAGGACCTGTGCTGAAAAGGGAAGGAATGCAAGAGAAGGACTCCCAGTAGGTGTGGACAAACGAAAACTGCTTTGTAAAATAAAGTTAGTGCATGAAGGGAACACAGCTGAAGTAGAGTATGCTCTGAGTCACTTCTCGTAAAGATGAAGAAAAAAGGAGATATTTGCACTCACCGCAACACTGTCTGTCCCCTAAATTGCAGCAGGATACCTTCAGAACCCCTGAAAAATAAGTGTCATTGCATTCTATCTTCTCCTGCCATGCTCTGAAAGTTACACAAGGAAGATGCAAAAGCATTTGCATAGAAATCCATAGAAGTGCCACATGTACATTCCATCAGCATTTTGCTTTGCTCAAGGATTTTTGTGGACCTAAAAAAACTCTGATCTGTTTGGAAAGAGGATTTGCATTTGCAAATAGGTTTACAGGCAGATCCAACAAGCAGCATTTTGCCATTTGCAAATCCACTTAAACATCTGGGTCCCTTTTTAGCCCCTAAAGTTTTGTATAATGGACAGCCCTAGAATCATAGTTCGGACTTCATTTTTAAAATGAAGAAAAATGTTAAGTAATTTGTATAATTTTTGTTTTGAAAGCACAACCTATCCTGTTAATGAAATAAAACAATAAACAGAAACTAGACTTTGTCTGTTAAAGGAGTATTGAATACATGAAATCAAAGAAGAAATGATAATCAATGCATCTGAACTTTATTAATTGGGAAAATAATAAGTGACATTTCAGTGAAATAAGCTTGAAATGAGAGTTTTAATTTAGACTTAAATTCTACCTGTTGTCCTAATGGTAAAAAAAGAAACCCAAAAAACAAAACTATTTACTACTTATTTATTGAGAACCTAAAGCTATATCTCCTACATAACTTTTTTATATTAAAAATAAGCCAGTGAGTTTCTTTTCTAGTTTAAAAAAGAGTATTATAATATAGTCAATATAAGATTTATTCAGACTAAATTTATACTTTACCAGTAGACTGTAAGAATTCCATTAATGCTTCATTGATATTGTCAATGGAGAAAAAACAAAATGGATGCATTGCTTCTGCTCCAGTGGGTCTGTAATGAAGCAGCATTATAGCAGCTGCTGTCTTTTTAAACAGCTTTTTTTTTTTCTAAGGCATCACTTGGTATAATGCAAGAATCTCCAGAAAAATATCTTTTGACCTAGTGGCCCTCCCCTTATATTATTTGTAATTTTTTCAAGATATGTGGCCATCTATTTGCCACTGTGGTGCTAGAAGATAATTTGAAATGTACAATAAAAATTTAAAATAGAGACGGAGAGTTTGAGATTCCAAGACATCCGGGCTAGTGAATCTTAACATTTTAGGAATATTGTCTATTAGAACGTGTCTACTTTTAGTGATAAGATGGAGAACTTTCTAAAGTGGTAGACATCTCAACCATTGTTCTTCCTTTTCTTGTTAAGAAAAAGGTGTATAAAACATTCTACACAGCACAATTGACATTTTGTCAAACTATCAAACTATGGTGATGAACTGGAAACATGTCCAGTTAACTTGTTTCAGCAGTTGGCATGACACTGTCATTACCAACTATATCACTCAGTAATCCACTTTGCTAAGGTGGCATAAATGAACAGCTAGGTCTTTTGAGGTTAGTTCGTTCTGTCTGTATGTCTGTGTGTGTGATTTAACTTCTACACATCCATTCCAAAAGACAGAAAGTATTTCAAGGCTAAGATTTTTAAATCCAGGAACTTACATTTCTGAAATTATGAAATTACAATTCTGAAATTTAACTTCTACACATCCATTCCAAAAGACAGAAAGTATTTCAAGGCTAAGATTTTTAAATCCAGGAACTTACATTTCTGAAATTAGATGCTGTGGGCATCTACAGTAATAACAAAAATGTAAAGCTGTCAAAGAAAAATATAATTAATGCACTAAATTAGCTGCAAAAAAAAAAAAAAAGGAATAAATGCACTGCCTGAACAACCATCACACGTAAGCTTCCTTTCTAAAATGTAACCTCCAAAAGGTGGAGTTTTAGTTTTCCCATGGCCTGAAAATATCTGATGCACACTAGATATTCAAAATGTACTCATGATTTTCAACCAGAATTCTCCTAAATTCCCAAATTTTGTATTGACAGTATTACTGTCAGATGCTCTAACATAGGATGCCCAATAATGATTCTTCCTTGACTCTTTTACCCACTAAAGCCCCTGCTTCTCTCCCACGTGAGCTCTGCTATTAAAGACGGATTATTTCAGTGAATGGTACCCCCATTTATCTACCGCCGACATCAGCCACGTAGATGCCATCCTGGAGTCCTTCTTCATACTCCACATCAAATCAGTCACCTTGACCTATTCGTTTATCATCTGACACAGCTGTCAATTCCATTCACTATCCCTCACCATCCTGTCGCCCTTTAAGTTGAGGTTCTCAGTACTTATCCTTTTGATTATTGATTATTTCATTTGACTATACATCAAAAGTTTACCTTTCTCGGTCTTGCTTACTTATTTCTAATTCATTCTTTACACTCTTGCCAATGACCTTTCTAAAATGTCAAACTGAGTACGTCACTCATCTACTTTAAAAGGTATCAATGGTTTTCTATTATGTTAAAGATAAAATCGGAACCCTAGTTTATGCTATGTCCTTCATGATCTGCCTTCTTGTCCCTCACAGACTTACCTTTTTCTTTATCCTTATTGATTCCATACAAAACTACTTGCAGCTCCTCAAATGTAACACACTTTCTCTTGTCTGTTTTATTCACATGTACTATTCCTTATGCATGGAATATTCTGTCTTCCAGGATCAACTTCAACATTTGACTCTCAACACAAGGCATTATCTTCTCTACAAAGCATTCCCTGATCTTCATGATCAAGGGTAGGTTTCTACATGGAACTCAGTGCATGCCTTTGGCTTAACAATCATTATATAATGTTTACTTAATTGGTTCTTCCACTAGAATGTGAGAGTGTTGATGATGGGAACTGTGTCTTAAACCTCCACCTCCAGCAACTATTTTTATGCTTGGCATGTTGAATTCATTCATCTATTCATTCATTCATTCAACAAATATTAATGTGCAGCTGTTATTTGTCAGGATTTATATTTTAGTTTTGAATTGGGCAATGAACAAAACAAAGACCCTATGTCATAGGTCAAATTGTGCCTCCTAAAACTCAGGTACGCTTCTTTGGTTGGCAATACACTATGCTTATTGTCACTCACGATTCTGGGAAAAAGTTGGTGTTACCCAGGCTGCTGCTGCTGCTACCCAGGACCCCACTGTAAAGAACAGCAGGAAGATCTACGTGTGGGGCTCCCCTAGAGCCTGCCTCATGCTCTGATGCTCCATGACTGTCTGATTTCAGTGTGCATCCTTTCATTAAAGGAAACTATAACCATGAGGATAGCAACTTTAAGTTGGTTCTACTAGTCCTTTCAGCAGATTATTGAACCTGAGGGTGGTATTTGGAACTCCCAAACCTTTCAAAGTCTAAGAAATCTACAGGGCACATTAAATATTTGTGAACATCACTCGACTTGCCACAACCCTCCACAGTCTATGTTCTACACAGCAAGTATAGAAATTCTTTAAAAATATAAATCACCTTACTTCTGTGCTCAAAACTTTCTAATGACTTCCGGCTTGTATAGGATGAAATACCAATCTGTTAACATGGATTACGAATGATCTGTTTACTAGGACCTCTTTAAAACTGATTTCAGAGCAAACTGCTTTCTTTGATCATGGACTGGCTATACCCTAACCAGTCTTCCTTGATCATGTCTTGTCGTAGGGATTTTTTTTTTTTAATTTTACAATATTGTATTGGTTTTGCCATATATCAACATGAATCCGCCACAGGTATACATGTGTTCCCCCTCCTGAACCCTCCTCCCTCCTCCCTCCCCATACCATCCCTCTGGGTTGTCCCAGTGCACCAGCCCCAAGCATCCAGTATCGTGCATTGAACCTGGACTGGCAACTCATTTCATATATGATATTATACATGTTTCAATGCCATTCTCCCAAATCATCTCACCCTCTCCCTCTCCCACAGAGTCCAAAAGACTGTTCTATACATCAGTGTCTCTTTTGCTGTCTTGTATACAGGGTTATTGTTACCATCTTTCTAAATTCCATATATATATGTGTTAGTATACTCAGCCATTAAAAAGAATACATTTGAATCAGTTCTAATGAGGTGGATGAAACTGGAGCCTATTATACAGAGTGTCGTAGGGATTTTTAACTTACTCTTTTTTTTGCGTTTAATATCCTTTTCATTGTTTTCCATGTGTCACTTCCATAATACTTCCCCAATGCCTCCTACTTTAACATGCACCTTAAATTCCCATAGTAATTTCCACAGGGCCACACCCTATATAGACATCACTTTAATAGTGCAGGTTCCCGTAGCCCATCTTCCTGACATATGCCCAAACCATTTGCCACCACTCATGAGTCAGTAAAAATCTAAATATGGTGGGCTTTTAGTACTATTCAATTTTCCCATCACTACAAGGAAAACAGCATGCAAAACCACTGAAGTGATTTTTTTCATTACTTTCTTCAGTCTTTGCACCTGCTTGTCTTAATGTCACAGTATTCCAAATAGGATGCTGTTTTTCACCTTGGAAGTGCCATCCACAAATGAAACAGCTTTTCACTGGTCAATAGAAATCTGCTCATAGGGCACCACTCATGCAATTATGGGATCCAGCGTCTCTTCACATGGCTCCAAAGTCAGTCCTAGGAAAAAGATGTTACTGCTTGAGAATACAAGTGTCTCCTTGCATTCCCTAGATAGATTGTTTCTGCACAAACCAATTATATATTATTATAAAGTTCTGAGCCCTGCCCTCTCTATGAAAGCCTTTCTCTAACATCAAAGACATTATAATATTTTAGTTTTCAAGACTATTTTACATTTTTCAGTCATAGGAGCTGTTTCAATTAATGTCCAAAGTAAGCCAGGTATTTTTTTACACAAACAAGTGTATTGCATAGTTAGGGTAATTGTAAGAAGGAGGAAATGTCTTTAGGAAATAGTCTCTAAACTTTTTAGAGGAAAACGAAATAAGAAATTTACACTAAGCAGAGGGATCCCAAAAGGCTTCCCTGAGAAGCTGAAATCTATGTTAAAGTCAGATTATCTTAGCCAGATGAAGAAGACTGTTTCAGGAAAAGTGTTGTGTCCAGAGACACTGAGCTGGGGAAAAGCTTGCCACGTTTATAAATCTGAATCAGGTCTCCACTGGAGAGTGACTCAACATGAGGATAAAGAGATACAAATGCCAGAGGTTTTGTTCACCCAGTTCTCATTGCTATACTTTTTACATCAGCAGCTTATTTTTCTGTGCAATATAATTAAAAATATGGAGACAGGAACGCACCTGTAAGTAGAAGGAAATACTATCTCCTAGATGTTACTTATCTTCTCCACAGCAGATACATGTCTTCATAACTTTGATTAGAGAAATACAGGCAGAAAGGATTTTTGCAAGACCAAGGATGTCATAAATTCTCTGATGGTTAGACCAACTATAGAAACTACATGTAGAATCCAGGAAGGGTCAGCTTTTATAAAATCTAGAGCTGGAAGGCATTTTCCAAGTGCATCTCTTTAAGGACAAAGAAAAATTTGAGATTGAAATCTGATATAAAATCCCTCAAATGGGTTTATTTTTTTTTCTACTTTTCGTTGAACATCTCTGTGAATAAAAAAAGTATGGGGCAAAAATACACAATAAAGTACAAAGAAGAAAAGAAAAGGTGTTAGGTCTATCAGTTCAGTTCAGTCGCTCAGTTGTGCCTGACTCTTTGCGACCCTATGAATTGCAGCACACCAGGCCGCCCAGTCCATCACCAACTCCAGGAGTTTACTCAAACTCTTGTCGAATCGAGCTGGTGATGCCATCCAGCCATCTCATCCTCTGTCGTCCCCTTCTCCTTCTGCCCCCAATCCCTCCCAGCATCAGGGTCTTTTCCAATGAGTCAATGCTTCATATGAGGTGGCCAAAGTATTGGAGTTTCAACTTTAGCATCAGTCCTTCCAATGAACACCCAGGACTGATCTCCTTTAGGATGGACTGGTTGGATCCCTTGCAGTCCAAGGGACTCTCAAGAGTCTTCTCCAACACCACAGTTCAAAAGCATCAATTCTTTGGTGCTCAGCTTTCTTTATAGTCCAACTCTCACATCCGTACATGACTACTGGAAAAACCATAGCTTTGACTAGAGGGACCTTTGCTGGAAAAGTAATGTCTCTGCTTTTCAATATGCTATCTAGGTTGGTCATAACTTTCCTTCCAAGGAGTAAGCATCTTTTAATTTCATGGCTGCAATCACCATCTGCAGTGATTTTGGAGCCCCCCAAAATAAAGTCAGCCACTGTTTCCACTGTTTCCCCATAAATTTCCCATGAAGTGATGGGACCAGATGCCATGATCTTTGTTTTCTGAATGTTGAGCTTTAAGTCAACCTTTTCACTCTTCTCTTTCACTTTCATCAAGAGGCTTTTTAGTTCCTCTTCACTTTCTGCCATAAGCGTGGTGTCATCTGCATATCTGAGGTTATTGATATCTCTCCCAGCAATCTTGATTCCAGCTTGTGCTTCTTCCAGTCCAGCGTTTCTCATGATGTACTCAGCATAGAAGTTAAATAAGCAGGGTGACAATATACAGCCTTGATGTACTCCTTTTCCTATTTGGAACCAGTGTGTTGTTCCATGTCCAGTTCTAACTGTTGCTTCCTGACCTGCATATAGGTTTCTCAAGAGGCAGGTCAGGTGTTCTGGTATTCCCATCTCTTTCAGAATTTTCCACAGTTTATTGTGATCCACACAGTCAAAGGCTTTGGCATAGTCAATAAAGCAGAAATAGATGTTTTTCTGGAACTGTCTTGCTTTTTCCATGATCCAGTGGATGTTGGCAATTTGATGTCTGGTTCCTCTGCCTTTTCTAAAACCAGCTTGAACATCTGGAAGTTTACGGTTCACGTATTGCTGAAGCCTGGCTTGGAGTATTTTGAGCATTACTTTGATAACATGTGAGATGAGTGCAATTGTGTGGTAGTTTGAGCATTCTTTGGCATTGCCTTTCTTTGGGATTGGAATGAAAACTGACCTTTTCTAGTCCTGTGGCCACTGCTGAGTTTTCCAAATTTGCTGGCATATTGAGTGCAGTACTTTCACAGCATCATCTCTTAGGATTTGAAATAGCTCAACTGGAATTCCATCACCTCCACTAGCTTTGTTCATAGTGATGCTTTCTAAGGCCCATTTGACTTCACATTCCAGGATGTTTGGTTCTAGGTCAGTGATCACACCATCATGATTATCTTGGTCGTGAAAATCCTTTTTGTACAGTTCTTCTGTGTATTCTTGCTACCTCTTCTTAATATCTTCTGCTTCTGTTAAGTCCATACCATTTCTGTCCTTTATCGAGACCATCTTTGCATGAAATATTCCCTTGCTACATCTAATTTTCTTGAAGAGATCTCTAGTCTTTCCCATTCTGTTGTTTTCCTCTATTTTTTTGCATTGATCGCTGAGGAAGGCTTTCTTATCTCTCCTTGCTATTCTTTGGGACTCTGCATTCAAATGGGAATATCTTTCCTTTTCTCCTTTGCTTTTCACATCTCTTCTTTCCACAGCTATTTGTGAGGCCTCCTCACAAATTTTGCATTTTGCTTTTTTGCATTTCATTTTCTTGGGGATGGTCTTGATCCCTGTCTCCTGTACAATGTCATGAACCTCAGTCCATAGTTCATCAGGCACTCTGTCTATCAGATCTAGTCCCTTAAATCTATTTCTCACTTCCACTGTATAATCATAAGGGATTTGATTTAGGTCATACCTGAATAGTCTAGTGGTTTTTCCCTACTTTCTTCAATTCCAGTCTGAATGTGGCAATAAGGAGTTCATGATCTGGCCACAGTCTATTCCAAGGTTTTAATTCTAAACTTCTATGTACTTCACCTTTAGCTATTTTAATGCTTATCAGTTAAAACGAGTTGTCAGTAAAAATTATGATCACTATTTAAATCAATTTGATAAACATTATATACTAAAAATAAGGCTAAATATCATTCTTGAAAAGTGGAAGTGTTAGTCTCTCAGTCATGTCTGAGTCTTTGCAACCCCATGGACTACATTCTCCAGGCTCCTCTGTTCATGGGATTCTTCAGGCAAGAATACTGGAGTGGGTAGCCATTCCCTTCTCCAATGGATAGCCATTCCCTTCTCCAGTGGATCCTCCCGACCCAGGAATCAAACCTGTATCTCCTGCATTGAATGTGAATTCTTTACCGTCTGAGTCATCAGGGAAGCCCCTATCATTCTTGAGATAAACTGAAATTCTCTAAAATTATAGCCTTGAAAATATGTGTCTCTTCTGTGTGGTTAACCCAGCTAATTCATGGCAGCTTTCCACCTAAACTCTTTCTATCACGTAAGATGCCTAATCGCCTTAATCCAATTAGTTTAATTAATTGCACATATCTTAATTATTCTCTTTAGTTACCTAGTTATTATATATATGACATGAATATTAGGTTCTTTAGATCACTTCCTTTAAAAGGAGAAAGATTATAAAAGCAAAAAAATGGATTATATTATCTGCATAAAAATGAGAAATTATACAACAGGGTGAAAGACATAAAAAGAAGAGAATGCAAAATGAAGTTGTTTTTAAATATATTACAGTTCATAATCAAAAGTTTATTAGTAAAGCATTAGCCTAAATTTTTTTAGTCAATGAATGTTTATTAAATAATTTAATTTGCCAGATATTGATCTAGGTACAGGGATTAAATCAGAAATTTAATAAATGATAAACCAGGATTATTGCCTTTGTGGTGGTTAAATTATGGTGGGCAGGGAGGATCAGTAAATCATTTTTAAAAGTTAATTACAAATTATGTTATAAGGTAATAAAGGCTATGGGTGAAAAAGGTAGAGCAGAATATAAGAATATGAAATGTCAGAGAAGGAATGTATCAGGAAGAATTTTATAGTTGGTAAGGGTTGACAGGGGCTTCCCAGGTGAATCTAGTGGTAAACAACCATCTCTGCCAATGCAGGAGACTTAAGAGACATGGGTTCAATCCTTGGGTTGGGAAGATCCCCTGGAAGAGGGCACAGCAATCCACTCCAGTATTCTTGCCTGGAGAATCCCATGGACAGAGGAGCCTGGCAGGCTACATACAGTCCATGGGGTCGCACAAAGTTGAATACAACTGAAGTGACTTCACACACACACACACACACAATGGCTGACTACATTGAGAGGATGACTTTGTAGCAAAAGTTTGAAGGAGAAAGAAATTATATGTGTTTGTGTCCTGGGAGAAGAATATTTCAAGCAGTTAACATGAAACAGCTCAAAAGCCCTATGATTAGGATGTGTCTGGTACGGTAAGGACAGTGTGACCCAGATGGGAAGAGTAGGGGATGAAGACAGGTCATAGAAGACTAGATCATTCAAGTCCTTGGATGCCTTAATAAGGTCTCGGGATTTAACTAAGAGTGATTTGAGGAGCTATTAGACGTTTTGATGGAGACCGATACGCTATGGCTTATGTCTTAAGGAATCTCTGTGGCTGCTACACTGAAAATAGATTATGGGGAGTATAATTATAGGAAGAAGCAAGAGAACCAGTCGGGACATGCACTGGTCAGTTTTACGTGTAAACCTGGCTAGGTGGTAGCACCCAGTTACTTATTCAAATATGAATCTCGGGGTGACTGTGAAGGTATTTTTACCAATGTGGATAATATGCATGATCAGTTGACTAACTGAGATATATACTTTCAGTCATGTGGGTGGGCCTCATCCAGTAAGTTCATGGTCTTAAGGACAAAAATTGAAGTTTCCTAGAGCAGAATATTTCCTGATAGCTCAGTTGGTAAAAAATCCACCTGCAGTGAAGGAGATCCCAGTTCGATTCCTGGGTCTGGATGATCCACTGGAGAAGGGACAGGCTACCCACTCCAGTATCTTTGGGCTTCCCTTGTGGCTCAGCTGATAAAGAATCTACCTGCAATGCGGTAGACCTGGGTTCCATCCCTGAGTTGGGAAGATCCCGTGAAGGGAATGGTTACCCATTCCAATATTCTGGCCTGGAGAATTCCATGGACAGACACGACTGAGCGAATTTCACTTCACTTCAGAGTAGAAGAAGTTCTACTTCAAGACCACAGCATTAACTCCTGTCTGAGTTTACAGTGTGCAAGACTGTCCTACAAATTTTTGAACTTTCCAATCCCACAACTGTGTGAGCCAACTCCTTAAAATAAGTCTTTTCATCTTGTCTGTGTCTATGAGTTTCCCAGGTGTTGCAGTGGGAAAGAATCTGCCTGCCAGTGCAGGATACATAAAGAGAGATATAAAGAGACTTAAAGAGAGGAGGAAATGGCAACCCACTCCAGTATTCTTGCCTGGAGAATCCCATGGACAGAGGAGCTTGGTGAGCTTCAGTCCAGAGGGTCGCAAAAAGTCAGACATGACTGAGCACACACAGGGACCATAGATCTATATATCTGTAGGTAAACACAATCAATAGGATATGTAGATTTCTGTATGATATGTACAGCAAGTCCCCTACATACGAACATTTCCTTTCTAAGAGGGCATTCTTAAGTCCAATTTGTTCATAAGTCCAACAAAGTTAGGCTTAGGTTCCCAACTAACACAATCGGCTATATAATACTGTACTGTAATAGGTTTATAATACTTTTCCCACAAATAATATATAAAAAGAAATACAAAAAGTAAAGAAAACATTTTTAATCTTACAGTACAGTACCTTGACAAGTACAGTAGTATAGTACAACAGCTAGCATTCAGGGGCTGGCATCAAGTGAACAGGAAAGAAGAGTTCCTGACTGGAGGAGGGATGAGCAGGTGCGAGATAGTAGAGCTGAAGGATTGTCAGTGATAGGAGTCAACCGGAGGGCAAGCTATCTCATCATCTGGTCCCACTGTCTCAATTATTTTCACTATTGTTTCTGTCTTTATCACTTGGCACTTCTTACCAGGACTAGCTTCATCACTACTGCTTTTCATGCTTGCTTCTAGAAATCCAGAGCTTCAAATAAAGATACTGTATTGCTGTACAGTACTATACAATAAAGCACACAAAAGTACAATCACTTGTAGAGGATTCATGCGCATGACAAATGTATGCCAAACATGTGAACTAACTTAGGTGATTTTACATGCAAATGCATATCTGAATCTTTGAAAGTTCGTGACTTGAACGTTCATATGTAGGGGACTTACTATACTTACACGTGTTTGTGTATGTATACCTATATATGTGCATATATATATATATGCTTTATATATGTATATACACACACACCTTATTGCTTCTGTTTCTCTGGACAATCTTGACTGAAAAACAAGGCTGTTGCTATAATCCTTGTAAGACAAACTGGTGGCTGAGAACAGGATGGTATTGGTGTGGTAGTGAGAATCACCTGATTCTGCATTTATTTTACTGCCGCTGATGTCTATAGAGTATCATCTTTAGAAGTAATTCATCTGAAGTCTGAAAACAATTTACTATGCCATGATGATTCCACCTGTTTGTTTTTTTTTTTTTTAAAGGGAGGGTAAAAGTTAGACGTCTGGGAATTTTCTAGACTGTAATTTGAAAGACACTCAACCTCTGCACAGAATTGGTGGCCCTATTCCCAAGCCCCCACCACCGCTGTGAAAGGGAAAGGGAGAAGGCTGAAGGTATAACCTAAGGGTGTCAACTGTTACATATTGAACAAGAACCTGCACACACGATGTCAGTGATGTGATTAATCATCCTCTGGTCCAAAAAGAAGGTCGTTCATGCTGAAATTTTGATTTATGTGTGCTCTTGCATCATCTTCTAAACCCTAGCCACTTGCCAGCATGCACACGCTAATGAGCTTGGCGTTTGTGTAGGACTTTAGAAACATTAAATAATGAATCCCTCTAGAACATCTTCTTGTGTTACATCCTACTCAATTTCTAAGTGGAGAAAATACACATGATGCATAATTTGACTAAATCTTCACATCAAGTGGGTAGAGGAGTAAGGAATAATTAAATGTGTTCCAACACTATATTATAGAATAATTAAATGTGCCTCATAGAGCCCACTGGCCATCACAGACCCAAATAACTGAAGATTTCAACTTTATCAAGGAAATTAGGAGAGTAGGCTAATCTTCAAAGGACTTTTTTATTTACTACAGTTAATATTATATAATATTCCTTGTGGCTTAGCCATTTTTCTCCAGCTAGCATGATGCTCTCTCACAAACTGACTACTTTTTAATGAATCACAACTTACATGTAAATGTAACCCTCTTCTTTAAAATAGTAAGGTAATAAATTTTATAATTTTTTGTCCTTTTAAAAACTGTTTCTTTGACATGGAGTTAAAATTCATTGCTCTACTACTATAGTAAAATGCCTTGTAGTGCTCATGTTTGGCTTTGATCACCAACTACTACTAAACATATCTGTGTGTCTGAAACTTTGCAATGCTATGTCATAAACCAAAATGCTAACAGCAATAATCTATGTGAAGATGGCAGCTGCTGAGATACCAAAATAGATTTTCTCTCAAAAGCACCGTTTTTTCCACCTGCACCTTACAATGCACAGAAAAGAAATTTACATAGTCATAGCAGGTATATGGTAAAGAACATGAGATTTTTACTAAGAGAAAATATGCATCCTAAAACATATGCTGATCTGTACTAACCTGGCCTTCTTATGTTTGGTGATGAACAGAAATCAAGGCCCAATATTTCTGGAAGCTAGACAGTTTTATATAATAATTTACCATATTAAGCAAGACCTCCAGGGAACTTTGTTCTTAGGGTCATTATGAGAGAAAACAAACAAACAAAAAAACCCTAAACAACACAACTACTCCCTTTTGAAGATGACTGCTAGAAAGGTTACCTTGAAACTAAATAGAATATGAGAAAAAAATTTTTTTTAATAACCTAAGAAGTAATGACTATGGGCATGGATTTGCAGCCAGCCTTATTGACATCAGCTGGAGGGGTGGGGCCAAGAAACTCCAAGCTTTATCTTGGTTTGTGGTGCTCCTAGACTGGTAGTGCCCTCAGGTGCCCAACAGAAGCAAATGCAAATCCTCTAGAGTAAGACTATCTGTATTGTATTAATAGATCGTCAAGGGATTTCATGAGTGCAGTAATAATGGAAAAATAAAACTAAGTAGGTACCAAAGAAGACATTTGGAAGGGAATCAAAGGAAAAAAATACTTACAATGATCTCATTTAAAAACTGTATTTACAAGATTTAAAGAAAAAAAATGGTAAGCTTTAAAATATCTTTAGAGTACAGAAGGAAATGGGCTTCCTGAGTTATTCAGTGGTAAAGAATCCACTAGACAATGCAGGAGACATGGGTTCAATCCCTGGGTTGGGAAGATTCCCTGGAGGAGGAAATGGCAACCCACTCCACTATTCTTGCCTGGAGAATCCCACGGAGAGAGGAGCCTGGTAGGCTGTAGTCTGTCCATAGGGTCGCAAAAGAGTCAGACACAACTGAGTGAGCACAGCAACAACAGCACAATGTCTACTTAAAAAATAAAGACCACATTAGATTAAAAAAAGACTGCATGGTGTTCACAAGAGTCACATTTAAAACATAGACTCACAAAGAGTGAAAGGAAAAGAACAAAGAACTCACATCAAATAAAACTGATTTGGTTTTACTAATATCAGAACTAAACTGACCCTAAGATAAAAATGTTTTGATTAATGTAAAATTTATTAAGATAAAATAAATAGTAATTGTGAAATTTTGTGAAATAAAATATGAAAGAAATACAAGGAGAAATAGATAAATCATTAATCATAGCAAAATTTTAAAATACTTTTTCAATAAATAGGGAAAATAGAAAAAAAATCATATTTTGCTGTATTTAGTAGCTGGGGAATATACAGTCTTTTTAAGTACTATTGGAACAATTATGAATATTGACCTTTTTCTGGGCCATAAGTCAAATTTTATTAAATAGCTAAGGATAAAAATAATAACAATTAAGCTAAATTAAATGGGAAAAAAGATATTTTGAAAAATGTCCTTTTATTTGAAAATTAAGAATTTAACTTCTAAGTAATCCTTGTGTCAGAGAATAAAATAGGAAAACATCAGCTAAATTATAACAATAATAAAAATTTTAGCTCATATTAATCTTTGCATTATAGAATGCAGCTAAAGTTCCACACAGAGGAAAAAAAAATTACATGTAGGAGAAAGAAAGAGACTAATGAGCTAAATATCTATCTTATACAGGAGAAACAAAACAGGGAAAATAAAAAATAGAAACAGAAATTAATACAATAGAAAATGTTCAATAAAGAGCATTTAAAAAGCCCAAATTGTTTTTTGTCAAAAACTGCTGTTAAATTGATGACCCCTTAGTGTCATCCTGCTTATTTAACTTATATGCAGAGTACATCATGAGAAATGTTGAGCTGAATGAAGCACAAGCTGGAATCAAGATTGCTAGGAGAAATATCAATAACCTCATATATGCAGATGACACCACCCTTATGGCAGAAAGCAAAGAACTAAAGAGCCTCTTGATGAAAGTGAAAGAGGAGAGTGAAAAAGTTGGCTTAAAGCTCAACATTCAGAAAACTAAGATCATGCCTTCTGATCCCATCACTTCATGGAAAATAGATGGGGAAACAGTGGAAACAGTGTCAGACTTTATTTTTCTGGGCTCCAAAATCACTGCAGATGGTGACTGCAGCCATGAAATTAAAAGACACTTACTCCTTGGAAGGAAAGTTATGAGCAACCTAGACAGCATATTGAAAAGCAGAGACATTGCCAACAAAGGTCCATCTAGTCAAGGCTATGGTTTTTCCAGTAGTCATGTATGGATGTGAGAGTTGGACTATAAAGAAAGCTGAGTGCCAAAGAATCGATGCTTTTGAACTGCGGTATTGGAGAAGACTCTTGGGAGTCCCTTGGACTGCAAGGAGATCCAACCAGTCCATTCTAAAGGAGATCAGTCCTGGGTGTTCATTGGAAGGACTGATGCTGAAGCTGAAACTCCAATACTTTGGCCACCTGATGGGAAGAACTGACTTATTTGAAAAGATCCTGATGCTGGGAAAGACTGAAGGCAGGAGGAGAAGGGGATGACAGAGGATGAGATGGTTGGATGGCATCACTGACTCAATGGAGATGAGTTTGGGTAAACTCCAGGAGTTGGCGATGACAGGGAAGCCTGGCGTGCTGTGGTCCATGGGGTCGCAAAGAGTCAGACACTACTGAGCAACTGAATTGAACTGCTTAAATTGATGACCCCTTAGATTAGTTTAATTATGACAAAAGAGAGGAGGCCCAAGTTGTTGCTGTTTAGCTGCTATATCATGTCTCACTCTTTGGAATCCCAGGGACTATAACCCGCCAAGTCCCTGTGTCCATGGAATTCTCCAGGCAAGAGTACTTGAGTGGGTTGCCATTTCCTTCTCCAGGGTATCTTCCTGACCCAGGGGTCAAACCCACATCTTCTGCATTGGTAGGCGGATTCTTTACCACTGAGCCAGCAGGGAAGCCCAGAGGCCCAAGTAAATAGCATCAAAAACAAAGTGAAGACATTTTGCCCAATCCTATAGATACAAAGAAATATTAATAGCATTATGTAAACAACTTGCAGTAACAATTTTACACCTTTAGATAAAGCAGATACATTTGTGGAAAAACAGAATCATCCAAAAGTGATTCCAGAAGGAAAAGCTAAATAGTATTAATAAATACACAGATGCTAAGAAATTAAACTATTAATCAAAAGCCTTCCCACAAAGAAACTCCAATTGCAAATGGTTTCTTTAATGGATCATGCCACATATTCAAAGAAGGAAATAATTCCATCTTCTCAAACTCTTTCAGAAAATAAAAGTAGAAATTACACACCCTTCTGCACACAGTTGTATGACACTACTACAACCTTGAAAAAACACTGGCAAGAATATTTCAGGAAAACTTAAATAATGTCAATTTCACTCGTAAATATAGATGCAAATCTCCAACATCAAACATTAGATAATTAAATCCGTATATTAATATATCTAAACAAGAATCCTGTATCATCTTCTTGTAAAACCCAGGGGTGTACTGCAATTCAGTTGCAGTGCTTACCACTCAGAATTAGCACAGACTTCCTAAGTGGCTTCCCTGGGGGCACAGATGGTAAAGTGTTTGCCTACAATGTGGGAGACCCGGGTTCAATCCCTGGGTCGGGAAGATCCCCTGGAGAAGGAAATGGCAACCTGCTCCAGTACCCGGAAAATCCCATGGACGGAGGAGCCTTGTATGCTACAGTCCATGGGGTCGCAAAGAGTCAGACACGACTGAGCGACTTCACTTTCACTTTCTTATGTGGCTCAGTTCAATTCAGTTCAGTTGCTTAGTTGTGCCGACTCTTTGCGACCCCATGAATCGCAGCACGCCTGGCCTCCCTGTCCATCACGAACTCCTGGAGTTCACTCAGACTCACGTCCATCGAGTCAGTGATGCCATCCAGCCATCTCATCCTCTGTTGTCCCCTTCTCCTCCTGCCCCCAATCCCTCCCAGCATCAGAGTCTTTTCCAATGAGTCAACTCTTCACATGAGGTGGCCAAAGTACTGGAGTTTCAGCTTCAGCATCATTCCTTCCAAAGAAATCCCAGGACTGATCTTCAGAATGGACTGGTTGGATACCCTTGCAGTCCAAGGGACTCTCAAGAGTCTTCTCCAACACCACAGTTCAAAAGCATCAGTTCTTCAGTGCTCAGCCTTCTTCACAGTCCAACTCTCACATCCATACATGACCACAGGAAAAACCATAGCCTTGACTAAACGAACCATTGTTGGCAAAGTAATGTCTCTGCTTTTGAATATGCTATCTAGGTTGGTTATACCTTTCCTTCCAAGTAGTAAGCGTCTTTTAATTTCATGGCTGCAGTCACCATCTGTAGTGATTTTGGAGCCCAGAAAAATAAAATCTGACACTGTTTCCACTGTTTCCCCATCTATTTCCCATGAAGTGATGGGACCAGATGCCATGATCTTTGTTTTCTGAATGTTGAGCTTTAAGCCAACTTTTTCACTCTCCACTTTCACTTTCAACAAGAGGCTTTTGAGTTCCTCTTCACTTTCTGCCATAAGGGTGGTGTCATCTGCATATCTGAGGTTATTGATATTTCTCCCAGCAATCTTGATTCCAGCTTGTGCTTCTTCCAGCCCAGTGTTTCTGATGATGTACTCTGCATAGAAGTTAAATAAGCAGGGTGACAATATACAGCCTTGACGTACTCCTTTTCCTATTTGGAACCAGTATGTTGTTCCATGTCCAGTTCTAACTGTTGCTTCCTGACCTGCATACAAATTTCTTAAGAGGCAGATCAGGTGGTCTGGTATTCCCATCTCTTTCAGAATTTTCCACAGTTTATTGTGATCCACACAGTCAAAGAATTTGGCATAGTCAATAAAGCAGAAGCAGATGTTTTTCTGGAACTCTCTTGCTTTTTTGATGATCCAGAGGATGTTGGCAATTTGATCTTTGGTTCCTCTGCCTTTTCTAAAACCAGCTTGAACTTTTAAGTTGGTTTTAAGTTGGTTTTTGAACTTTTCTAAAACCAACTTCCTAAAATCAGGAAGTTCATGGTTCACATATTGCTGAAGCCTGGCTTGGAGAATTTCAAGCATTACTTTACTAGTGTGTGAGATGAGTGCAATTGTGCGGTAGTTTAAGCATTCTTTGGCATTGCCTTTCTTTGGAATTGGAATGAAAACTGACCTTTTCCAGTCCTGTGGCCACTGCTGAGTTTTCCAAATGTGCTGGAATATTGAGTGCAGGACTTTCACAGCACCATCTTTCAGAATTTGAAATAGCTCCACTGGAATTCCATCACCTCCACTAGCTTTGTTCACAGTGATGCTTTCTAAGGCCCACTTGACTTCACATTCCAGGATGTCTGGCTCTAGGTCAGTGATCACACCATCGTGATTACCTGGGTCTGAAGATCTTTTTTGTACAGTTCTTCTGTGTATTCTTGCCATCTCTCCTTAATATCTTCTGCTTCTGTTAGGTCCATACCATTTCTGTCCTTTATTGAGCCCTTCTTTGCATGAAATGTTCCCTTGCTATGTCTAATTTTCTTGAAGAGATCTCTAGTCTTTCCCATTCTGTTGTTTTCCTGGGTGGCAGCTGGGAGGAGCTACCCCATGCCCCTACGCCCGAAGCCAGGGTCAGCAGCCGGGAGGAGCAACCCCAAGCCCAAGGAGCCCTGGCTGTGCCAGCGCAGGAGGGCCTAGAGGCTCTACCCCACGTTGAAAGTCAGGAAGGGTGGTGGTGAGGAGATACCCCTCGTCCAAGGTAAGGAGCAGCGGCTGCGCTTTGCTGGAGCAGCCGTGAAGAGATAACCCATGCCCAAGGTAAGAGAAACCCAAGTAAGACAGTAGGTGTTGCAAGAGGGCATCAGAGGGCCGACACACTGAAACCATACTCACAGAAAACTAGTCAGTCTAATCACACTAGAACCACAGCCTTGTCTAACTCAAAGAAACTAAGCCATGCCCATGGGGCAACACAAGATGGGCGGGTCATGTTGGAGAGATCTGACAGAATGTGGTCCACCGGAGAAGGGAATGGCAAACCACTTCAGTATTCTTGCCTTGAGAACCCCATGAACAGTATGAAAAGGCAAAATGATAGGACACTGAAAGAGGAACTCCCCAGGTCAGTAGGTGCCCAATATGCTAATGGAGATCAGTGGAGAAATAACTCCAGAAAGAATGAAGGGATGGAGCCAAAGCAAAAAGAATACCGAGCTGTGGATGTGACTGGTGATAGAAGCAAGGTCTGATGCTGTAAAGAGCAATATTTCATAGGAACCTGGAATGTCAGGTCCATGAATCAAGGCAAATTGGAAGTGGTCAAACAAGAGATGGCTAGAGTGAATGTTGACATTCTAGGAATCAGCAAACTAAAATGGACTGGAATGGGTGAATTTAACTCAGATGACCATTATATCTACTACTGTGGGCAGGAATCCCTCAGAAGAAATGGAATAGCCATCATGGTCAACAAAAGAGTCCGAAATGCAGTACTTGGATGTAATCTCAAAAATGACAGAATGATCTCTGTTCGTTTTCAAGGCAAACCATTCAATATCACAGTAATCCAAGTCTATGCCCCAACCAGTAACGCTGAAGAAGCTGAAGTTGAACGGTTCTATGAAGACCTCCAAGACCTTTTAGAACTAACACCCAAAAAAGATGTCCTTGTCATTATAGGGGACTGGAATGCAAAAGTAGGAAGTCAAGAAACACCTGGAGTAACAGGCAAATTTGGCCTTGGAGTACGGAATGAAGCAGGGCAAAGACTAATAGAGTTTTGCAAAGAAAATGCACTGGTCATAACAAATACCCTCTTCCAACAACACAAGAGAAGACTCTATACATGGACATCACCAGATGGTCAACACCGAAATCAGATTGATTATATTCTTTGCAGCCAACGATGGAGAAGCTCTATACAATCAACAAAAACAAGACCAGGAGCTGACTGTGGCTCAGACCATGAACTCCTTATTGCCACATTCAGACTTAAATTGAAGAAAGTAGGGAAAACCACTAGACTATTCAAGTATGACCTAAATCAAATCCCTTTTGATTATACAGTGGAAGTGAGAAATAGATTTAAGGGACTAGATCTGCTAGATAGAGTGCCTGATGAACTATGGAATGAGGTCCATGACATAGTACAGGAGACAGGAATCAAGACCATCCCCACGGAAAAGAAATGCAAAAAAGCAAAATGGCTGTCTGGGGAGGTCTTACAAATAGCTGTGAAAAGAAGAGAAAGTGAAAGCAAAGGAGAAAAGGAAAGATGTAAGCATCTGAATGCAGAGTTCCAAAGAATAGCAAGAATGCAGAGTTCCAAAAGCTAAGAAAGCCTTCTTCAGCGATCAGTGCAAAGAAATGTGGCTCAGTGGTAAAGAATCTGCCTTCCAATGCAGCAGATGCAGGAGATGTGGGTTCCATCCTAGGATGGAAGATCCCCTGGAGGAGGAAATGGCAACTCACTCCAGTATTCTTGTCTGGAAAATTCCATGGACAGAGAAGTCTGGCGAGCTACAGTCCACAGGATTGCAGAGTACGACACGAGAGGGCAATTGAGCACGAGCACGAGCTGCAGGTTTAAAGAGCACAGTCATCAACAAGACTACCTTGATTGCAGGCTCTGGCAATACTTTGGGAGGTCCCAGTGTCAAAGACAAAGACCACTGGGGTTCCTGGGGGAAAATAAGATGGCATCCAGGTGATAAGATCTAACCTCTTCGTTTGTGCTTCATCTGGTTTCACTTGCCTGTAAGGAGCCGTTTGCAGGGATCTTGTTCCGATACAATGGATTAGAGTTCCCAGCTCTGAACCTCGGTGCAGGACACCCTAACTTGGTGGCATGTGCAGAAGCTCTGTTCTTCTCCTGGTTCAAGATAGCATGGGTGCGCGGACTGCAGAGATGCGTCTGCCTTGGCAGTCTGCGGCGTGTGACCAGTGTGCCTGCGCCCAGACCCTGAAAAGCCCTGTCCCTCCCTCCTGGAGGAGAAGATCCCTGCAAGGCAGCCTTGCCCACAGTCTTTGGGCACAGTGAGTGTCTAAAGCACAAAGTTGCACATCTCCATTAAAAAAAAAAAAAAAGATTTGGAGAATGGCATTGAAACAAGTATAATATCATATAAGAAACGAATTGCCAGTCTAGGTTCGATGCAGGATACAGGATGCTTGGGCCTGGTGCACTGGGATGACCCAGAGGGATGATATGGGGAGGGAGGTGGGAGGGGGGTTCAGAATTGGGAACATGTGTACACCCGTGGCGGATTCATGTTGATGTATGGCAAAACCTATACAATATAATAAAGTAATTGCCTTCTAATTAAAATAAATAAATTTAAATTAAAAAAAAGAAAAAGAACAACTTTATTTGATTAATTTACTAATCTGCACTGGGTCTTAGTTACCGCATGCAGGATCTTCCATCTTCATTACATAACATGCAGAATCTTAAGTTGAGCTTGCGAAATCTTAGTTGTGGCGTGTGGGATTTAGTTCCTTCATCAGGGACCTAACCCAGGACCCGTGCGTGGAGTCTTAGCCACTGAGCCACTAGGGAAGTCCCTTCCACTCATTGATTAAGCTTACCTTTGATTCTGAACTGAACTAAATCAATCTTATTCTATTGGCGTAAGTGACACCAGGCAAGAGGACCCTTATTGGGGACTGACTTGAGAGTGTTGGTCACACCAGATTTCCCAAACCCACACTGCTGACTGACTGGTTATAAATCCAGGGGTTTCCACAAACCCTCCCAGGTCTGATAATTTGCTAGAATGTCTCAAATAATTTTTATAATAACAATTTCATTATGAAGTATACAGATCAGGGACTTCCCTGGTGATTCAGACAGTAAAGAATCTGCCTGCAATGCAGGTGACCCATGTCCCATCTCTAGGTCAGGAAGATTTTCTGGAGAAGGGAATGGCAACCCACTCCAGTATTCTTGCCTGGGGAATTCCATGGACAGAGGAGCCTGGCGGGCTACACTCCATAGCCTTGCAGAGTGGGACACGACTAGGTGAATAACACACACCTATAGATCCGGAGGCCCAGCCAAATGAAGACACATAGAGAGCAGGAGGGGAGGCTGGGTTTATCATTGAATCGATCAACATACTGATAATTTACTGCAATAGTAGACCAGAAGAGAAAAATCTAATTTTCTCAATAGATGCAGCAGAAATGCATCTTCCATTCATACTGCTGCTGCTGCTGCTAAGTCGCTTCCAACTCATAGACAGCAGCCCACCAGACTCACCCATCCTTGGATTTCTCCGGGCAAGAACACTGGAGTGGGTTGCCATTTCCTTCTCCAATGCATGAAAAGTGAGAGTGAAGTCGCTCAGTTGTGTCCGACTCTTAGCGACCCCATGGAATGCAGCCCACCAGGCTCCCCTGTCCCTGGGATTCTCCAGGCAAGAACACTGGCATGGGTTGCCATCTAAGACTCTATAAATGAGGACTTAATAATAGTCACTGTAGATATTTCCCATCTCATGCTCAGGAGACACATCTGGTCATTAAATTCTCCAGTTTTCTGGAGATATTATTAAATTCTTCAGTTTTTCATTGAACTTTTCTCCAGTTTTATTGAGATATTATTGACATACAACATATGTAACTATAAGATGCAGAATGTGAGAATTTTATACACTTATTGTATAATATTATAATGTAGGGCTTCCCTGGTGGTGCAGATGGTGAAAAATCTGCCTGCAATGCAGCAGACCTGGGTTCAATCCCTGGGTTAGGAAGATCCCCTGGAGAAGGAAATGGGAACCCACCCCAGGATTCTTGCCTGGGGAATTCCATGGACAGAGGGGCCTGGCAGGCTAGAGTCTATGGGGTCAAAAAGAGTAAGACATGACTGTGTCACTAACACTTTACTTATCACAATTAAGTTAGTGAACACTTTCATCCACTCATATATTTGCCATTTGTGTGTGTGTGTGGTGATAACTTTTAAGATCTTCTATCTTGAAACTTTTAAGTATATAATACAGTATTGTTAATTATAGTCACTATGCAGTACACATTCCAGACCTTATTAGCTGTATCATTTATAAGTCTTTTTTTTTTTTTTAATAAATTTTATTTTATTTTTATTTTTATTTATTTATTTTTTTTCCCCAGGGAACTTCAGTTTATTTTTTATTTTTTTAATTTATTTTTTTATTCTTCCAATTTTATTGTATTTATTTATTAGTCTTTTCTTTCTGTCTGTGACTGGCCTTGGTTGTCTCTCACTGGGACTACTTGAACTGCCTTTTTGTTATTTTCTTTACTATTGCTCATCTGCCATTTCTACCCTAAACTTTATAATAGTTTAGTCTGTTTACATTGCTCAATATTTTTCATCAAATTTCCATGGTTTAGAGCATGAAACTTGATACTTTGAGGCTCCCTATACCACTGGACAATCTTCTCTCATATTAATTAAAACCAATACAATATTGTAAAGTAATTAGCCTCCAATTAAAATAAATAAAATTCTATTAAAAAAAAGAAACATCAAACTTCCAACTTCAAAAGTTGCCATGCCTACTCATGTTTTAGGAATTTTTAACAGTTAAATGCAATAAAAATTATGGCTTATATTTACATAGCTTTTAGTCTGAGAGAGATGTGCTCTAATTTGTATTACAGTGTTTTATTTTATAATAGAGAGTATTATTATAATCCCTTCTTTCCTTTTTTTAAAGATTTTCTTTAGCACAGTTTTAAGCTCACTGCAAAATTCAGAAAAGGTACAAATATTTCCCATATACCCTCTGTCCCCACACATCTTCTCAATGTCCCCCACCAGAGTGGGACATTTGTTACATCTGATGAACCTACTTTGACACACCATAATCCTCCAAAGTTCATATTTTACTTTAGAATTCACCTTTGACATTGCACATCCCAGGGCCTGGAAAAACGAGCAAAGACACGTATTATTATAGTATCATACAGACAATTTTAACTGCCCTACAGGTCTCAGTGCTCTGCCTACTTGATTCTTCTTTCTCCCTCCAATATTTGGCAATCACTGATTTTTTTTACTCTCTCCATAGTTTGGCCTTTTCCAGAATGTTATATAGTTGAAATCATTCAATATACAGCCTTTCACACTGACTGAAAGCAATAGGCTTTCAGATTCTTCCATGTCTTTTTTTAGCGTTGAGTAACATTCCGTTGTCTTGATGAACCACAGTGTGTCTATCTATTCACCTACTAAAAAACAGGGCTTCCCAGGTGGTGCTGTGGTAAAGAATCCGCCTACCAATGCAGAAGACACTGGAGACACAGGTTGGATGCCTTGGTCAGGAAGATCCCCTGGAGTTGGAAATGGCAACCCACTCCAGTATTCTTGCCTGGGAAATCCCAGGGACAGAGGACCCTGGTAGTCTACAGTCCAGGGATCATAAAGAGTTGGACACAAGTGAACAGGCATGCACTGAAAGACAAGTTGGTTGTTTCCAAGTTTTGGCAATTCTGAATAAAGATGTTATAATAGCCTTGTACATGTTTATGTGTAGACACACATTTTCAACTTCTTTGGGTAAATACCAAGGGACACAATTGTTAGATCATATGGTAAGAGTATGTTTCAGTTCAGTTCAGTTCAGTCCTTCAGTCATCTCTGACTCTTCATGACTCCATGGACTGCAGCATGCCAGGTGTCCCTGTCCATCACCAACTCTCGGAGTTTGCTCAAACTCCTGTCCATCAAGTCGGACATCCAACCATCTCATCCTCTGTTGTCCCTTCTCCTCCTGCCTCCAATCTTTCCCAGCATCAGGGTTTTTTCCAATGAGTTAGTTCTTCCCATCAGGTGGCCAAAGTATTGGAGTTTCAGCTTCAGCATTGGTCTATCCAATGAATATTCAGATCCTTTAGGATTGACTAGTTTGATCTTGCAATTTAAGGGACTCTTAAGAGTCTTCTCCAACACCACAGTTCAAAAGCATCAATTCTTTGGTGCTCAGTTTTGTAAGAAACTGCCAAACTGTTTTTCAAAGTAGCTGTATCCCTTCTTTCTTGATGAGGTAACTGAGGGCACACGATGTTGAGTCACTTTTTCTAACTAAAGGCAGACCTGGGATCAGAATTCAGTTCTTGGAACTGCTAGTTTACTGCTCCTTTAAATTGGAGTAACCTTTTTATACGAATTTTGGCTCACAAAGTCATTCCTCAATAGTGACAAACTGTTTTGGTCACTCTATGACAGGTTTTTTTTTTTTTTTTTAATTTATATTTACCTTTTCCCCTGTCCTTCCTGTCCTGTGTTCTTGGTTACTAGACATTTTCTCTTCCTTGTCTCATTTGTCTATGCCTTTGTCAGAAGAAAGATGAAATTATAGAAGATAGAGTCAGTTCTGTTCTTTCTCTTTCTCTTAGTCTGGGACTACAACATGGAATATTTTATTTGTATCCACCTTGGAGAACTCATATGACTATGTTCATGGCTTATTGATAACTAAATAAGGCTATTTCTTTTTGATCAGACTTTCTATTTATTTCTTTATTTTTGGCTGTGCTGGATCTTCATTGCTACACGTGGGCTTTCTCTAGTTGCAGTGCATGGGCTTCTCCTTGTGGTGGCTTCTCTTGTTGCAGAGCATGGGTTCTAGACACGTGGGCTTCAGGAGATGCAGCACGTGGGCTCACTAGTTGCAGATCGCAGGTTCTAGAGTGCAGGCTCAGTAATTGTGCACTCAGGCTTAGTCACCGCATGGCATGTAGAATCTTCCCAGACTAGGCGTCCAATCTGTTTTCCCTGTGTTGGCAGGCAGATTCCTAACCACTGAACTACCAGGGGATTCCCAGGAAGCTTATTTCTATAATTCATCTACATTAGTTTTAGTTTTCTCTCTGTTTTTTTTTTTTTAAAGAGAAAACTTTTTGCCAATACATAAAATTAAGTTTAAATTAATTTCATCAAGTAATACTTTTGAAGGCTTTATTTTCTTCTATCCTGTTTATGCTATAGGGTTACTTGCTCAGTTGTATCTGACTCTTTGTGACCTCATGGACTGTAGCCTGCCAGAGTCCCCTGTCCATGGGATTTTCCAGGCAAGAATACTGGAGTGGGTTGCCATTCACTTCTCCAGGGGATCTTCCTGACCCAGGGATAGAACCCCTGTTTCCTACATACTTAGGTATAATTTGTTATCTTTACATCTAGGAAGAGTTCAGAATGCATGCCTGGTCAATATACCAAAGAGGATTAAGTTCATACTTGAAGGCAATTTGCACTGGTGTCACTTTTCTAACCTAGCCTTTTTAAATAGCATTTAAGCATTATCTGTTTTAATAATCAATTAGCAGAAAATTTTAAACATGTAGCTAGTCAACATTTGAGTTTTGATTGATTGCTTATTGACCAACATATACAACATTTTAAAATCTTATGCACTTTATTTATTTGCATGATTTAGTATTTTCAACAGCTGCTGCCAACTATTCACATCACAGATTGCTATATGTTCCAAATGATAGGAAAAAAGGGCTGACATGCCAATTGTGAACCTGTAACTTTGTTACAAAAGCAACACATTGAATCATCCAAGAAGTACATTAAGTAAACCTGGGCTGCACATATTTTTAAATTGAAAATATCAGAATTAATTTACTGAAAACCCCCATGGGAACTAACTATATGTCACAGGTGCCAAATTAGAAATCTCCAGGTTATAAGATCATAACCCCTAGAGGAATATTTATCTGTATGTTTACTTAATATCTAACAGCATGTAAAATTTATTTATTAATATGCCTGCAGGTTTTTCTCTAATCCCACTTCTCAAGATGCACACACATAGATAGAAAGCCAGGAGGGGGTGAATTGCCCTGGAACTGTTTCCATCTAAGCTGAAAAATATGGTTATAATGGGAAAAGCAAAAGTTTCTCTCCTTCTGACCTTGAACATTTATGCACATCCAAAGTAAAATATGTGGACAAATTCTAAGACCTACCTTCATGGCGTCTTCCCTGCGATACCTTAGTCCAATCTACAGTGAGCATTGATTGCACTGCCTTTGAGTATAACTTATCTATAGGCCTTATTTTATCATCCCTTCAATTATAGTTTATAGGGATCACTCTTATTTCCTTTGGATGCTCTACATTAATAGAGATCTTGGTGTGATCATTTGTTTTAATATGTGACACATAGCAAAGTGACTTTGTACATTGACATCTACCAAATATTTATTAAATGCATTGGATTTGAATTGAATTATATTTATGTATGTAAAAATTTAAACATGTAAACCAAAGAGTAAGGGTAATCATATCAAAAAGGAAGAATAACAGTTTTTTTAAACTGGCAAAGAAATACATTTTAGAAAGTTTTAGAATACAGTTTTCTAAAGTACTTTCATTTTTCAAGAGAAGCTATGATACCTGATGGTATTAAACACGTGGTTTTCTGACATCATTTTTGTCTATACAAAATAAAGTACACAAGTGAAGCGACTGTCTGGATAATTTAAACCAAAACTATTTTGCTTCAATTTTTCTTTGTGTTTTGAGTATAACTATTGATCTGACCTGAAATACCCAATGTTGCCCCTGTGTTATACTTCATTTAGCACGTATGGACTTAACCATAATGAAGGAAATCTTCTTGAGGCCATAACAGCTAAACTGCAAGCAATGCTAATACCAGATATTTGTATAATGCCTTACACATCTCACAAAAGTGCTTTCACAGCAATTATTTCATTAGGTCCTCAGGTGGGTGTGTTGGGGCAAGCAAACTGTGAAATAGGTGGCAAATTATTATGACTCACATTTTATAGATATAAAAGAGAGGGATGCATTTTGTATGTTTCTTGCAAATACCTAAATGTCTTGCACAAAAGTCTCTTGCCTATAGAAATCTAGTTGCTTTTTAACATGAAGGTAAATCTTGCTAAAAGTAAAGCTTATTTGTATACATTTGGGAATTGCTATTCACCTAATGTTGTCAAGTAGTGGGGAGTACAAATTAGACTTTTATAACTGTTAATTTCCAGATATTTGTAAATGTCCCATGGGAATATATAAAAGAAACTTATGTGTTCTATAAGGGACTGAGAGTATGCACAGAAGAGATGGCGTTTTGAATTGAATCTTAGAGGATGACTTCAACAATGAGAGAAAAGATTAAGGCTGAAAGTGACAGCTCTCAAATGTAAAACTGCCCATCAGAGTTGACAGTCTGTAGCATGCTTTAGCTTCACAGTAAGTTACCTGGGAGAAAATTATGGAAAATACAGCTAGAAAAGTATCAGTGACCAGATTATGAGTAGCTTAGAATTCCAAACTAAAGATTTTGGCTCTGCTTGTGTAGGCAATAAGGAAGGTTCTTTGTTGTTTTGTTTTAGGGTAAACATGTAGGAAACCTTACTCTGATAGGAGATGAGAAGGGAGTTGAGAATGGACTCTTAGGCCAGTATTTTCCAAACACCTCAAAGGACACATACAAAATGTTAACATGTGCATGTGGGCCAAAATGACAAGGTTTCGCCTGTGTGTGGGCTGCCATCTCCCTGAGACCTGCTCCTCCCAGCCTCCCTGAAGGCTGAGAGAATAACTGTAATTTATCTCACTTGACTCTATTGGCTCCACCATCAAAATGCCTTCTACCTCTATTGGGAAATCCTGCCTTCGGCAAAGGAAGGAGGAAGAGGAGGTAAAGAGGACAAGACAAGGTATATAAGGAGACAAAATGAGAAAGAAAGCAGAAGTGTGGTATCATAAAGCCAGTGGTATCATGAGTCAAAGGAGGAGAAACATGTTTAAAAGGGAGAAAGCCAAAAAGACTTGACCGCTGTTTAAAAGTAGTCTTTAGCTCAGTTCAGATCAGATCAGTCACTCAGTCATGTCCGACTCTGCGACCCCATGAATCGCAGCACGCCAGGCCTCCCTGTCCATCACCAACTTCCGGAGTTCACCCAGACTCACGTCCATCGAGTCAGTGATGCCATCCAGCCATCTCATCCTCTGTCATCCCCTTCTCCTCTTGCCCCCAATCCCTCCCAGCATCAGAGTCTTTTCCAATGAGTCAACTCTTCGCATGAGGTGGCCAAAGTATTGGAGTTTCAGCTTCAACATCAGTCATGGGAGTTCAATTTTTACAGCCACTCTTGTATGAAAAGCAGTATGGAAGTTCTTCAAAAAATTCAAAATGAACTACCATATGATCCAGCAATTCCATTCCTGGATATGTATCTGAAGGAGTTGAAATCAGTATCTTGAAGGGATACCTGCACACTCATGTTCATTGCAGCATTATTCACAATAGCCAGGATATGGAAACAAGCCAAGTGTCCAACAATGGAAATATAGAGAAAATGCTATATATGTATATATATATATATACATGCAGTATGTGTACACACACACATACAATGGAAGATTATGCAATCATGAGAAAGAAGGAAACCCTGCTGTTCACAACAACATGAGTTGAGATAAGTTGGACACAAAAACAAATATTGTATGATCTTACTTATATGTGGAATCTAAAAAAGCTGAGCTTATAAAAACAGAATAAAATGGTAGTTACCAGGGCCTTGGGAGTGGGGGAATTGGGAAGATGTTGTTTAAGGGTAAAAATTTACAACTAGTTGATACAGAGGTCCCGGAAATCTAATGCATAACATAGTGATTACAGTCAGCAATACTGTATTAGAAACTTTTTGGACAGTAAGGAGATCAAACCAGTCACTCCTAAAGGACATCAACCCTGAATATTCATTCACTGAAGCTGAAGCACCAAAACTTTGGCCACCTGATGCAAAGGGCTGATTCATTGGAAAAGACCCTGATGTTGGGAAAGATTAAGGCAGGAGGAGAAGCGGGTGACAGAGGATGAAATGGTTGGATGGGTATCACTGACTGGATGGACATGAGTTTGAGCAAACTCAAACTCTGGATGATACTGAAGGGCAGAGAATCCTGGAGTAATGCAGTCCATGGGCTTGCAAAGAGTCAGACATAACAGCTATTGAACAGCAAAGAGAGGAAATCATAACTGTTCTTAACACAGAAAAGAAATGAAAATATGTGACATGATAAAGATGTCAGCTAATACTACTGCTGTAATCATATTGCAATATATAAATGTATCAAACAATGCCTTGCACGCCTTAAACTTGTCCAATGTCACAGTCAATTATATCTCAATAAAACAAAGAGAAAAAAAAGAAAAATCAAATTGTGTGGAAGCTAAGTGGACACAGGTTAGGACAATGTCATCACTCATTGCTTATTAGAGAGCAGTTTGAGTAGAAAAGAGGGCATGAAAGGCAGATTAAGTAGTGACTGGGAGGTAGAGAAGTGATGTGTGCAGGTCACAGTTCTTATAAGAAGCTACTGGGGGAGGGCAAAGAGCAATAATCTGAAAAGAGAGGCGAGGGCTCATTGGGAAATTGAAGACTGGAGTATGTGTGTAGGACTGAGGACAGGCGAAACAAGGAGACAATTGATACAGCAAAATTTGTGCAAGTGAGAGAGAGTGGAATCAAATGCATGAGTAGAGAAATTAACCTTGGCATTGGTTAAAAATATGTCTTTCTTTACTAGAAGTATTGATGGAGAGAGAGCGATTTTGAAGGGAAGAAATGTAAGAACATTCTCACTCAATAGCTTTTGCTTTTTCTGTAAAATAAAATGTGAGCTGGATGGTGATCATTCAACAATTCCTACTAGGGGAAAGGATAGTTGACAAGGTAGAGTGAAGTTAGGTTCAGATGCATCTATCAGTCATGTTCTGAACACTGTGCCCAACAATATGCTAGGTGCTGTAGGGGATGTAAAACATGGATGACGTAATTCTTGTCCTCGAAGGGACACACACATACAAACATCTTTAAAGATAAGGAAATCTTTGCAAACTAAACTATTATTTGCCGCAAAGCACAAAAGCAATCTTATGGAAGAACTAGGGGAGAGGTGAAGAAGCTGAGAAAAGCTTCATGCATCATGTGGATAAACAGAGGATTCATTTTTAGAAAGAAGCAGAGACCAGAGTCAGCATGGCATACACAGCAGATAGTAGAGGAAGTGGGTGATGAGGAACACAACTGAATACTTTGGAAGGAACCAGAGTGTCTGTGGGGAGTATAAAGATGCATGAAGATCAGTTAGGTATTTACATGCAGGATGGAGGGGAGCATGGAGATAATAGAGGTAGAAACATAATAAACCAGGAAACTGTTGCAGCAAACCAGATATGAGGCTATGCAAGAGGAATGCCCATGCCAGAATGGGGAGAGAAAGGGATAAATCTGAGATATATTCTGAAGGATGATTTGCTAAAATAATGTGACAGATTGGATATTGATTGGGAGGAAGCAAAGAATAAACTGTGTTTTTAAGTTTTCACTTCTGGGAGATAGAAAAATGATGTTAATGCCGAAATGGAACATCTGGGAAAACAAGACTGTTCTGGGCTGAGGATGATGAGTTTCAGTTTGGGGCTTTTTGATGTTTAGGGGAATAGTAGTGAAGATAGATGATAGGTATTTGTTGGGCATTTCAAGTCTGTGATGGGAAAGTACAGGGACTTCTAATTTGAATTATCACCAAGAGGTCATCCCAATGAAGCTTTGGGAAAGAGAACTCACCAGAGAAAGTGCTTGGAGATGCATAGGATCAGAGAATTAAGACTTGAGTTTCAATCAGCATTTCCAGTTAAAAATGAAGAACAAGAAACTGAGCCTGATAAGGAGGCAAAGCAAAGGATCAGAAAGTCTGGGCAACTAATGAATCAACATGTTTTGAAACAAAGCAAGAAGAAAACCTCAATTTTGTTGCAGTCCTAAATATTCATTGGAAAGACTGAGGCTGAAGCTGAAGCTCCAATCCTTTGGCCACCTGATGTGAAGAACTCACTCATTGGAAAAGACCCTGATGCTGGGAAAGATTGAAGGCAAGAGGAGAAGGGGAGGACAGAGGATGAGATGGTTGGATGGCATCACTGACTCAATGGATATGAGTTTAAGCAAGCTCCAGGAGTTGGTGATGGACAGGGGAGCCTGGCATGCTGCAGTCCATAGGGTCGCAAAGAGTCGGACATGACTGAGCGACTGAACTGAACTGACAGGTCATGAAGAAATAGAATTGATAAAAAAAATACACTGAATCTGAGCAAAAGGAGATAATTTTAAACCTTCCAGCAATCAATTTCAGTGAAGCAATGGGAGGAGAAGAGAATGAAGGTATGAGGTAAACAGAGAGTGATTATATAGACATGCTCAAATCTTTCCAAAGGAGAGCATGTTAGAATTTCTTAGAGTCTTGAGGAAGTGTTTTGTTGATCATCAGTGAAATTGATGGGGTGTTATACTAGACCCTGCTCACCCCTCAGTCATCTGGAGCAGCTCCATTTACATGTTTGTGAGTATGTGTATGTGAGCACATGTGCCTGTGTGTATGTGTCTTCACACACATATAGATTTAGGAGCTGCCTATATTTTATTTGGAGAGGTGTGAGATGCTAAAATAAAACACAAAGTTTAATAATCTTCTCTAGAAGTTTGGCAGTCAAAAAGAGACCAATAACAGATGAATGCTAAAGAAGGTATGGTAATTTTACAACAGGATATTAACTCCCAATATTTAGATAAAACTGGCTGTGGATTCATACATCTCTTATTTTAAATGTTGGCTCTATTTACTAACTGTGTGAGTGAGTTACTTGGGTTTCCCAGGTAGCTCACTGGTAAAGAATCTGCCTACCAATGCAGAAGACACAGGAAATGGAGGTTTGATCCCCGGATTGGGAAGCTCACCTGGAGAAGGCAATGGCACCCCACTCCAGTACTCTTGCCTGGAAAATTCCATGGACGGAGGAGCCTGCTAGGCTGCAGTCCATGGGGTCACTAGGAGTCAGATATGACTGAGTGACTTCACTTTCACTCTTCACTTTCATGCATTGGAGAAAGAAATGGCAACCCACTCCAGTGTTCTTTCCTGGAGAATTCCAGGGACAGGGGAGCCTGGTGGGCTACCATCTACGTGGTCACACAGAGTCGGACATGACTGAAGTGACTTAGCAGCAAGTTTGCAAGGTAGTTTTAGGTCAACATAAGGGCAGCCTAGGTCATCCTGCCCACTTGGTTTTATTGCCTAGGTATAATATGGCCCCTCTATCAACCTTTCAGCAGTCATTAAAAATGGAACAGCCCTACTGGACAGATTTTAATTCATGCAGTTTCCTGGTGTAGTCATTTGATACCAGGACAGCTGAGAAAACTGCCTTATCAGCTAACCTCAGAAAGGGGCACAGAAACTAGTAGCTATTCTATGCCCCAAATTGTGATGGTATGTTACTTATTTGGTCTGTGAAAACCTACCAACACCCATACAGATACACACACACTCCTTCTCACATGTTTAAACAACATAGAGTTACCGCTCCTTATGGTGGCATAGACCTGAGAGTAACTAACTCGTGGGTTCAGCTTTCATTCTAGTTGCCTGAAAAGTTTGCCCTGCAGGATTTCCAGTAAACTAGGATCAAAGCCTGCATATCAATAACCTCAGATACGGAGATAACACCACCCTTATGGCAGAAAACGAAGAAGAACTAAAGAGTCCTTGACGAAAGTGAAAGAGGAAAGTGAAAAAGTTGGCTTAAAACTCAACATTCAGAAAACTAAGATCATGGCATCTGGGCCCATCACTTCATGGCAAATAGATGGAGAAACAGTGGAAACAGTGGCTGACTTTATTTTGGGGGGCTCCAAAATCATTGCAGATAGTGACTGCAGCCATGAAATTAAAAGACACTTGTTCCTTGGAAGAAAAGTTATAACCAACCTAGACAGCATATTAAAAAGCAGACATCACTTTGCCAACAAAGGTCCATCTAGTCAAGGCTATGATTTTTCCAGTAGTCATGTATGGATGTGAGAGTTGGACTATAAAGAAAGCTGAGCATGGAAGAATTGCTGCTTTTGAACTGTGGTGTTGGAGAAGACTCTTGAGAGTCCCTTGGAAATCCTAAAGGAAATCAATCCTGAATATTCATTGGAAGGACTGATGTTGAAGCTGAACCTCCAATACTTTGGCCACCTGATGCGAAGAACTAACTCATTTGGAAAGACCCTGATGCTGGGAAAGATTGAAGGCAGGAGGAGAAGGGGAGGACAGAGGATGAGATGGTTGGATGGCATCACCGACTCAATGAACATGAGTTTGAGCAAGCTCCAGGAGTTGGTGATGGACTGGAAGGCCTGGCGTGCTGCAATCCATGGGGTCGCAAACAGTCGGACATGACTGAGTGACTGAACTGAACTGAACTGACGGATCAAAGACTTCTCTTGCACCGCACATTTTCTAAGCCACACTGTTTGCTGAATTGTTCTCTTTTTACTGTCTCTCTTTTTGGGGACTGATTCAAAGACTAACTCAATAGTTTTCATATTTGTCCGTAATTGTAATTTTTCAGGGGCTTCCCTGATGGCTCACTGAGTAAAGAATCCCTTGCGATGCAGGAGACACAGGAGATGCAGGTTTGATCCTGGTTTGGGAAGATCCCCTAGAGGAGGAAAAGGCAAACCACTCCAGTATTCTTGTCTGAAAAATTCCATGGACTGACGCACCTGGAAAGATACAGTCCAAAGGGTTGCAAACAGTCGGACATGACTGAGGAACTAAGTACACTTAATTTGTTTAGAATTGATACTAACTAAACTAAATCTATAATACCTTGTTTATTAGAAGCCCCTTTTTCATTAAACATGGATCAAATTAGTAGTTTTTAAACAAGTGGTAATATTGCTGCATTAAGACTTTCAGAACTCACTTTCTTTATTGTCCCAGAATTTTGAGAAAATACTGCCATGACTTCCCTAGGATTTTTCTTTTGGAGAACATGTGCATTTGAATGCATATGTTTTAGTGTCTTTGGATAATGTAAAGTTTTTTCTAAGTCATTGATATAAAGGCCACAAGCCTGAGTATGTTTAAGCATTGAAGATAAAGCAATAGAAGAAATAAAAGACACTGAGATTAAGCCTTGTCCCCAAAGAATTATCTGAGGACTCTAGTCCTCAGATAAGTAGGTTCATTTTTCACAAGAAAGAAGTTTTCCCTTCTATAAATGGGAGGAAGAGTGAAAGACCAGAAAAAAAAAAAAAATAGAAAATCAAATTTGAGGTAAATCCAGAGTACAGAGGACTCACGGGATAGTTTCACTTTCATCTCAGAAACATGAGAGAGAAATCAGCATGAGCTTTGGTGTCAAACTGAAACATTTTTTATTTGACATGATGCAAATGAGAACTGAAACCACCACGATTTCCTGCCCGTGTGTTAAACAATACTGAACAAGTAAGAGTAATTTAATTATGTTAAAGTAAGCCCTTATTTTAACAAGGGAAACTAAGCCCTTGTCTTAAATGCTTATGTATCAAAACTAACAGTTTGGTCATCAAGACTCCATTCAGCAGTTTCTCCTTGCTGTTCCCACCCATTCAATGGTACAAAATCGTAAATTCAACCCAGTTCCAATCAGGTAACTACTTTTCAAAATAGTTGCCTTGAAATTGCCCAAACCAGACCCTAAAAACCTATAACTATCCTTCTTTTACATCACCTTTTGAAGGTGCAGCCACAATTCTGTCAAACTGATGTTAGCCTTTTCTGCAGTAGATCTAAGAAACTTCATTTTGCTTTATCAACAGATTCATCTCGAGGTCTTTTAGATGGCTGCTGGTCAACCCCAAATGGGTTTTCATTGCCCCTTTTCATAAAAAAATGTAACTCATTCAACTGATTCCACATTTAAAATTTATAGACCCAAGATTTTCCCTAATAATACCTACATATATGGATTTCATAGTAGTGCAAATAGAACTCACGAATAAGGCAGTAATGCATCTATGAATAATGTTCAAATATTCTTGATTTCCTCCTAAGTCTTGTACAGTGTGTGCTATGAACTACATACGTCTAGATCTCCTTAATAGGGTGTTGTCTGACCTTTCCTTTCTTTATAACCTTGGGTGGTTTGCTTTTCTTCTCAGAGCTTGAATTTCCTCATCAGTAAAATGGGGTTCATTACTATATCACAAAGTTATTGGCAGAATTAAAGGGGTCCATGTAGGTAGAGAGCCTAGAATGATCTCTAGTATATGGTACAAATACAATGTGTTGGTTCCTTTCCTTTTGTATATTTCCTTCTTGAAATTTGGAAGTTTGCCGTATGTTGACAAAAATAGAACTAGTTCCCATTTTTCTATATTGCTGAACAGAGAATCTAGGAAAGTGAAGTCTCTGCATGTCCCCGCCACCCAGCAAATATTCTAATGTCCTTAAGATTATTTTCACATTGAGAGAGGAATGCAGTGTCTCTGACTGAGAGAAAGCCATAAAATGCCCCAAGGCTCCTTACCTACTGGGAAATAGAAGCTCTACCTTTTAATTTAGTTGGGAGCTCCAGAGTTTATTAATTTTTTTCCTGTAGTTGATCTTTCTATCACATCTTCTCCTATTGTATGTAGTATTTTTTAGTAAATACTGAGAATTTGGGTGACAAACGACTTGCACAAATTTCAAAAATTCCAATTAAGTTCTGTACCTATTCCTGAATGTAAATTCTAATTCTTCTTATGCTTGATGTTCAGTGGGTTAAAAGCTGACTCATAAGGGAAACACTAGATGTTGCCATATTTTTGTATCCAAGTTTTGAAATGTTTTCTTAGCTGGAATTTCCCTTTCTTTCCCTCTCTGTTCATTTGTATCCATCTGCTTCTCTCTCCCAAGCACATATCTGTGTCTGCACATAAATGCACACACACACACACACACACACACTCCTGGCTTTCTTCCCTTTCGTGCTTTCATGTCACTGACTTTTACAGAATCTATGCTTAGGCAGTCTGGACAGCAGCAATCTAAAGACAGATTCCATCAAGCTCGTATCTGTTAGAACCTGCAGTGCTTGCATTTGGATTCGATATCTAACAATAATGTGGTATTTTATAAACATTAGTGAGGATGATTTTGCACTGGTCAGCAAAGGTAAAAAAAATAGGTGCTTTGGGAAAACAAATAAAAAAGGAATTGGATCTGTCTCAATAAATTGCACAAATTGTAAATATCCCAAAGATGCAGCCGCTTACTCTGGCATAGGAAAATAAAGCTGACAATTATGCTTTAGAATGAATAGATGAGTAATATGATGGTTAAAAAATTTCCTTTACCATTGTTCTTCTATTAAGTGCAGCAGTGTATTTGTTTATTAAATGCAGTTTCTGTCCTATCTGTCCGTTCAGTTCTTCAGATATTATTTTTATAATGCCAATGAAGATTTACAGTCAAGTCATGATCCTTTTCTATTCTGGTTTGGGTCCGCAGATACACTTGTTCCATCAAGTTAAACATAATTATAGAATAATCTTTCACAAATATTATAGCTAATAACATTAGGGCCTTTATACATTCTGGTCCTTCATTTATACACATTAAAATTTCATTTGAAATGAAAGAACTCTGAAGGTTTGAATATCTTTTTAAAACATCATATGTGGTTTCTAGCATTGTGTGCATCAAAACCTCAGAACCGGCCATGTTTGGTCGGGATTACATGACCTGGACAAAGTCAGAAGCAACTTGAAAGAAATGATTTCTGGCTGTAGCAAAGCAAACCTTAGTTTGATTATGAGCTAAACATTCCTCTTTGGTTTTAAAGATCAGAACTTGATATTTTACTCAGGCTACGGTCTGAACAGAGTTTTATTTAGTGGGAAAAATGATCCTCCTTTTAAGTTTTACAAGTACATGTTGTAATTCCGAAGACTCAACGTGTAGGAATTTGCCATGACAAAATCGACAATTCAGGGCATTGTTTTGACATGAATTAACATAAATATCATATCAGACAATTTTTAGTTTCTTCATTGAATGTAGAGTCCTAGAATTTTGCTGCTTGTCTTAATTTTAGCACTCATGGAAACTAGAAATCCTCATGAGTTTATTTACCATTGTATAAATTCTAGTGAATGTGACTGCACGAGATAAATTTAATGCTGTTATTTTGAAGGACTAGAGACTTCTCTGGTGGCTCAGACGGTAAAGCATCTGTCTACAATGCAGGAGACCCAGGTTTGATCCCTGGGTCGGGACTGGCCCTTATTTTTAAATATTTTCCAACATTTAATCTACATCAACATTTTTATTTATGTAAGCACTTTTCATTAACTGCTATGAAACAAGTTCTCATAAACCAAGAAGACATGTTGCTCTGTTGCATAACCATGGGTAAGAAAGATGATAGAAATTTATACTGAAGCAATGTGGTCTGTTTGATTAAAATATTATCTTTTTCTTTGGCTTTGAAAATAATGTTCTCAGAATTAAAACAAAACCTAACAAACTTTGTACAACTCTGATTGTTAATATTATTTTGGTAAAAGTTTCAGTAGATGTATTTAAAATATTTTGGCATTTATAGAAGTAATTTTATTAAATGTGTGAGACTAGATATTTTTCAAGATTCACAGCTATATTCATAATTAAAATCAATGGATAATTAAAGTTAATACACTCCTTCACTCTCTTTTTAGAAAAATATTTATTTCTACAAAACAAGAACCAACTGTATTTCTCTAAAAATATCCTATAGTGGCTTTGCAAATTAGTCAATGAATTTTAACAGGGTATGCTCTGACTTTGATCTTTTGTGCTGTCTAAATGTGCAAAGATTTATTTTTCCTACTTATCATTCTGAGCTATATTTCTATATTCTTGGGGGCACATTGATTTTGTATTGTCAAGTGACAGCATCAAAATATCACTCCCAACTTTCTGCACTTAATTGTAATATCATTTATTGATAAATGATGGTGTATCTGTCTTTTATTACTGAGAATAGTCTTCATATTCCTCAGGTCAAGAAGATCCCCTGAAGAAGGAAATGGCAACCCACTCCAGTATTCTTGCCTGGGAAATCCTATGGCCAGAGGATTCTGGTGGACTACAGTCCATGAGGTCACAAAAAAGTTGGACACAGCCCAGTGACTAAACAATAACAATTATCAATTATGTACCTAATTCTCTTTCAGTGATAGGATGATCTATTTTGAACTTGTCAGAACCTTCTCAAAAATAAGTAAGATTCATATAGTATAACAGAAATTCTCCTTCCTTCTCCTGGAGTTTGTCTCATCTTTTTCCCTTAAAACTATACTTCCTGCCTACTTTCAGCTGTGAATAAACATGGACATAGATAAGCATTGTTGATGCATGACCTTTGCCCACATGTGATGGTAGATAGATGACACTGCCTTGAGCAAATGAAGAAACTGCTGCTTGGATCAGCACTCACTTAAGAGGAAAGATCATTTCTCCTTTCTTGCTATTTAGCCAAGCATTTACTGTGGGGATTTCCAAAGACCCAGTATTAGGGTTTCTGTCAAAAAGTTGATGGTCATACACACATATCTTGAAAGCAAATAGTTTGAAGTCAAAGGGCATAACTCATTGCATTTATTCCATACATGTTGTTAATTTAAGGTGCACTTTCTATCTTGAAAGGTCAGGAAATATCAATTTGATAGCTCATTCTTGTTCTACCTAATATTTTATTTACTTTACATGCAAACACATCCAAAAGCCCGAAAGAGGCAAAGGAAAAATCATGTAAATTGCCTGATCTTTGTTCGGTGCAAAAGCTGAATTTAGAAGCTCTGCTCATCCAGCTCCCAGAGAAATCAAACATCGCAGAAAGTTTTGCCTTGCTGAATGGCCTTTCTGACCTTACTTTTGAACAACTGAAGTTGTAAAAGAGCCATAAGGTCGAAAGCAGAGATCATATTCCCTGGTAATACAAGTCCCTTATCTTGCGATCTTCCCCAGTGGCATGCTGGTCATTGGGTTCCTCCTGGCTTGGGAAAGCAAATTGTGAACATCCTTCTCTGAATCCAGTGATATTATGTTGGTGACATGAAATCAGGGTGGTAGGAATATTTACACAAAAGATATTGGCAAAAGGTAAAATCAAGGAAATGAATTTTTCCTTAAGGAGCCAGTTGTTAAATATTTACCAGAATATCATGGGTTGTCTCTCTCATTACTTTGAGTTTACTGATTATTTTAATTAATTTCATTATATTTATGACCAGTGATTTGATATTTAATAGTACTTAATTGTATTTAATAGTGGAAGAAGATACCTAAGCATTGTCTTATAGTGTATGGATATTTTCCTTCGCTTAAGTGGCATCTCTCCTTTCCTATCTCTTTGCACCTCACGTTTCTTACTTAATAATCTATCTTGGGAAATCTTTCTAAGTCAGCACATACAGATCTACTTCATTCTGTGTTAACAACCACATTACACTCCATTGAATAGCTTCACCAAAGTTTATTTACCCAGGTCCCTTAAGTTGAACAAAATAGCTAGTTTCCAGTTTTTAGCTATTATAAAGAATGCTATGTTGACCACATTTTTTCAGACTCTACTTTGTGTAAGCCACTTTTATATACCTAGAGAAGTGAAAATGCTGAGTTAAAATGTAGGTGGCATTTTATATTTTGATAGATATTGTTAATTTGAGGTCCTAAAAGTCTGAGTACAATTTGGCATCATTTAAAGTATCATTTAAAATGGTAACTCATGAAAATATAGGCAGAACACTCTCTGACACAAATCACAGCAAGATCCTCTATGACCCACCTCCCAGAATAATGGAAATAAAATCAAAAATAAACAAATGGGATCTAATTAAACTTAAAAGCTTTTGCACAATGAAGGAAACTAAAAGCAAGGTGAAGAGGCAGCCACCAGAAAGGGACAAAATAATAGAAAACAAAACAACTGACAAAGAATTAAACTCAAAAATATACAAGCAACTCCTGCAGCTCAATACCAGAAAAATAAACAACCCAATCAAAAAATGGGCCAAAGAACTAAACAGACATTTCTCCAAAGAAGACATACAGATGGCTAACAAATGCATGAAAAGATTCTCAGCATCATTCATTATTATAGAAATGCAAATCAAAACCACAATGAGATACCATCTCATACCGGTTAGAATGGCTGCTATTCAAAAGTCTACAAGCAATAAATGCTGGAGAGGGTGCAGAGAAAAGGGAACGCTCTAATACTATTGGTGGGAATGCAAACTAGTACAGACGTTAGGGAGAACAGTGTGGAGATTCCTTAAAAAACTGGAAATAGAATTGCCCTATGACCCAGCAATCCCACTGCTGGGCATACACACTGAGAATATCAGAATTGAAAGAGACATAAGTACCCCCAATGTTCACTGCAGCATTGTTTACAATAGCTAGGACATGGAAGCAACCTAGATGTCCATTTACAGATGAATGGATAAGGAAGTTGTGGTACACATACAAATGGAATGTTACTCAGGTATAAAAAAAAATTCATTTGAGTTGGTTCTAATTAGGTGGATGAAACTGGAGCCTATTTTACAGAGTGACGTATGTCAGAAAGAAAAACACCAATACAGTATATTAATGCATATATATGGAATTTAGAAAGACAGTAATGATGACCCTATATGCAAGACAGCAAAAGAGACACAGATATAAAGAACAGACTTTTGGACTATGTGAGAGAAGGCGAGGGTGGGGCAATATGAGAGAATAGCATTGAAACATGTATATTACCATATGTAAAATAGATGATCAGTGCAAGTTTGATACATGAAGCAGAGCATGCAAGGTTGGTGCTCTGGGACAACCCAGAGGGATGGAGTGGGGAGGGAGGTGGGATGGGGGTTTAGAATGGTTTGACATATGTACACCTGTGGCTGATTCATGTCGATGTATGGTAAAAACCACCACAATATTGTAAAGTAATTAGCCTCCAATTGCAAAAAGACAAAAAAAAAAAAAAAAACTAGGACTAGAACTGCCACAGAGAAGGCAATGGCACCCCACTCCAGTACTCTTGCCTGGAAAATCCCATGGATGGACGAGCCTGGTAGGCTGTAGTCCATGGGGTCGCTAAGAGTTGGACACGACTGAGCGACTTCCCTTTCACTTTTCACTTTCATGCATTGGAGAAGGAAATGGCAACCCACTCCAGTGTTCTTGCCTGGAGAATCCCAGGGACAGGGGAGCCTGGTGGGCTTCCATCTATGGGGTCACACAGAGTCGGACACGACTGAAGCAATTAGCAGCAGCAGCAGCAGAACTGCCATATGACCCAGCAATCCCACTGCTGGGTGTACACACAGAGGAAACCAGAATTGAAAGAGACACAGGTACCCCAATGTTCATTGCAGCACTATTTACAATAGCTAAGACATGGAAGCAACCTAGATGTTTATTGATAGGTGAATGGATAAAGAAGTTGTGGTATGTATACACGATGGAATATTACTCAGCTACAAAAAGGAATGCATTTGAATCTGTTCTAATGAGTTAGATGAACCTGGAGACCATCATACAAAATGAAGTGAGTCAGAAAGAGACAAATACTGTATATTAATGCATATATATGAAATTTAGACAATCCTACATGCAGGGTAGCAAAGGAGACATAGATATAAAGAACAGACTTTTGGACTCAGTGGGAGAAGGCAAGGGTGGTATGATTTGAGAGAATAGCACTGACACATGTACATTATCATAAGGAAAATAGATGAGCAGTATAAGCTCAAGGCATGAAGCAGGGCACCCAAAGCCAGTGCTCTGAGACAACCCAGAGGGATAGGGTGGGGACGGAGGTGGGGGCCTTCAAGATGGGGGAGGACACATGCATATCTGTGGCCAATCCATGTTGATGTACGGCAAAAACCATCACAATATTCTAACATAATTATCCTCCAATTAAAACCAATCAATTACTTGAAGAAAAAAATGGTAACTCTTCTCTTCTTCTTCTCCTCTCCACATCCCACCCCTCCCCAAACCTTATTTTTATTTAATGGCAGGCTAGATCAGATTTGAGAATGCACCATTAGTCATGCAATTTTCATCCTTTCAAAAGTATATTTCCAGTAGGAGGATAAAATAACAAAGATAAAAATGTCAGTGTTCTTTTAAATTTCAGTGAATAATTATGAAGTGCTTACTTATGCTTAAAAAGGCTTCACTGGTAGCTCAGTCAGTAAAGAATCCATCTGCAATGCAGGAGACTGCCTGCAATGCCAGAGAGGCAGGTTTGATCCCGGGTCAGGAAAATCCCCTGGAGAAGAAAATGGCTATTCACACTACTGTATTCCTGCGTGGGAAATCCCACAGACAGAGGCACCTCGTGGGCTACAGTCCATGGGGTCGCAAAGCATCAGACATGACATGTTTGAGTGACTAACGCTCATTCATGCTTATAAAATTCTGAGTACACAGCAGACTTAAAAAGGCAGATTTGTTCTCTGACCTCACATAGCTCACATTCTCATAGGAAAGCTAAAACAGAGTCAAATATATTTGGCAATCAACCCATCCAGATATGTGTTAGGCCATTTTTTTTTGCAGTGCCCTGGTCTACTTTTCTAAGCTCCTTTTATTTAAAAAAATATATTTTTTCTAAATTCCATATATATGCATTAGTATGGGGAGGGAGGAGGGAGGAGGGTTCAGGATGGGAACACATGTATACCTGTGGTGGATTCATGTTGATATATGGCAAAACCGATACAATATTGTAAAACTAAAAAATAAAATAAAATAAATTAAAAAAAGAAAAAATATATATTTTTAAAATTTTGACTGTGGTTTTCTCTAGTTGTGGCATGCAGGCTTAGTCGGCTCTGCAGCATGTGAAATCTTAGTTCCTCAAGCAGGAATCAGACCTGTGTCCCCTGTACTGGAAGGTAGATGCTCAAGCACCAGACCACCAGAAAAGTCCCCTAAGTGCCTTTTAAACCAGTTGTTCTTGGATATGATCCCATCCTTCACCATCCTGGGAATTATCTTTTCCTCTTTTATGTACTGCATCTCATTTTCCTTTTTCTTAGCTTTCCCCCCTTATTTTTGATACAGCATATCTTCCTATAGCTTCTTGAAAAAGGAGCATGGAAAGTACATTTTTTGACACTTAGCTTTATTAAGATGTTATTTTTCTCCCCTCATACTTTCTAAATCCTAGCTTGGTTAAGTATTCTGGTTAGAAATCAATTTCTCTTTGAATTTTACAGAATCTATTATTTTCTAGCTTTTGTTGTTGCTGTTGAACAATCTGGGTAGCATAGGACCTGTATTTTCTCTCCTAAAGTTTGAAAACAGGTTTCCTTATCCTATGTATTCTTCAATAAAAGTGAAATGTTTTAGAGTGGTTTTTCTTCTTTCTTAAATTTATTTTGCAGAACATTTAGAATGTTATTTCAATCTGGCAACTCCTGCCTTTCCATTCTAGGAGTTGGAGGACAAAGAGAGGGCCAATGGAGCAGTAATCTTTAGTGTAGGCAATAAGGAAGTATCTGAAAAGAATTTAAAAATAATACTAAAAGATGTTCTTCTTTGATTACCACGTGTCAGAAATTCTCCCTCTAAATCTATTATCATTTTAAGAAAAATTGCTGGCTGGCACTGTTGAGTTTTGATAATATACATGTAACTTTCAAATTAGCACATTTGCATTACTTATTCTATACTAACTGTATTTTGCATGGAGATTATGTGGAGAATGTCTAGTTATAGAGTTAGTCCCATCCTTCTAATTTGTGCCAACATAGCTACACTCATTCGAGAGTAAGTTTCTAAAGGGTTCACAATTATTTGACTTCTCTGTGGGTGTAGCTTCTGCTTTGAGCCCCTACTGTACTACTTGAGTCTGTATTTAAATAGTAAATGCAAAATTGTACTACATAAGTCTGTATTTAAAAAGATGCAAAATAAATAATGATAACATAGTGGTTGTAAAGACGGAGAACTGAAACCTGAATTATTTCAATCCTGTCATTCTGTGTGATCACTGGTATTTTTATTTTTTAAATTCTGTATTGTTTTGGCTGTGCCATGTTGCATGCAGGATCTTAGTTCCCCAAGCAGGGATTGAACCTGCAACCCCTGCAATGGAAGTGCAGAATCTTAACCATTGAACCACGAGGGAAGTCCCCACCACTGGATTTTTAATTTGGAATTTAAAATTTTTAAAAATGAAGCAGAGTGCCAGTTGTGAGGTGTAATATTTTTGCTTTGCAAGTGCAGGTTTAATTCATTTATGATGTTTTATTAAGTGTAAATAATATCTGGTAAGTTGACATTTCTTCCTTTTATGTTGTTATTTATGTTGAAGCAAAATGAATGAAGAAAAATAATTATTGAGTATTATATGACTTTTATAAAAATAAGTGCATTGAGTAATACAAGATGATCTGTATTAGGTGTTGAATAAAATGGATATGTTTTATACAGTTTTAAATAGTTTCATATTGTTTTCATTGAACTTTCTTCACTTCTATTCTCTGTCTTTTTGTAACTGTTCTTATTTAGATGTGGGAGCTCCTGGGTTTATCCTCTAATTTTCTTTTCTTTGCTCTTATATGTTCTTTCTCTTTTCTTTCTTTTTTTTTTCTCTTTTCCTTTCATTCATTTCCAGAGAGATTTCCTCAACTTGCTATTCCTTTCTTTGATTTTTAAAATTTCTACCATCAAATTATTAATTTTCAAAAGCTCTTTCTTGTTCTCTGAATTTATTTTCTTAATGGCATACTCTTTTTGCTTTATAGAAGCTTAAATATGTATATATATTCATATTATATAGGCTGTATAATTACATATGTTGTATAAGTGTTAGTTGCTCAGTCGTGCCTGACTCCTTGTGACTGACCCCATGGACTGCAGCCCGCCAGGCTCCTCTGTCCACTTAGGTCTTAGCATCCTCACTTCTAAGGCAATCATGGCTCATCTATCCTCTCAACATCTTGAAAATATTGTTGACAACTTTATTCTGCAGAAACCTCTGTTTCTGCAAACACTTAGGTCTTAGCATCCTCACTTCTAAGGCAATCATGGCTCATCTATCCTCTCAACATCTTGAAAATATTGTTGACAACTTTCTTCTGTAGAAACCTCTTTTCCATTCTCTGGCCTTTTTTTTTTTTTTAAATTGTCTGTCACTATCATCTTATGGGTTATTTTAAGACAAAAGGATAAAGACCTTGTTAAGGTAGATACATTCAACCATAGATTCTTCTGATAACATACCAGATTGGTTTCATCTTTCAGTGGATATGGCCAACTCTCAGGAAAGGCTGACCAGGAGGTTCTGTGGGAAACACAATTAAAAGAACAGGTATCACTTCCTGTACCACATCAGGGAGATTCCTTCTCTCCTCTTAATATTCCCTGCAGTAGACATGGGCTTTTCTGGTAGCTCAGCTGGTATAGAAACTGCCTGCAATGAATGAGACCCCAGTTTGATTCCAGGGTCTGGCAGATCCCCTGGAGAGGGATAGGCTACACACAACCTCTAAATTGAGGGGGGAAAGTAAAGATATTGGAATTATTACAACCTACAACCTGAAAAGAGGGTCTTCATAGTTCCAAACCCAGATATCCAAGGCAGAGGACTGCTCAACAGGTTTCTGACCATAAAGGAGGATTCTGTTGCTCTGGAACTCAAAACTCTAAGGAGCAGGTGCCAGCCCAGCCTTGATGTCTCTAGGGAGTGTTGATGGGGCTGCTTCTGCAAGTGAATAATAAACTGCAAACTGGATTCAACTGCTGATTCAAGGGCTGAAACTGCTGCTACCAGGATAAAAAACTGGCTGGAGTGGTATTCACAAGAACTATACACAGATTGCTGGGACAACAAATGGACAGTAAGAAGTCAGAAGTATTTTCTTCTTCCTCCTCCACCCTCCTAGTCTCCATCACCCTCCAGTGGCAGATATAAGACTGGGACAGACACCCCCAAGTCCAAGGGCAGAGAAGCCCCAACAAGTGGTAGGCGCTGGAGCGGCAGCTGCATGGTGCTGGAGTGAATTTGAGGAGATACCCCACATCCAAGAGCAAAGGAAAAGTGCCAGCAAGATGGTAGGACTGGTGAAATCACATTTAGAATCAAACCCCATACCCACCAGAGACTCTCAGAGGGCTCAAACAGACCTTGTGTGCACCAGGACCCAGAGACCCCACAGACACTGAGACAGAACTGTGTTTGAGTGTCTCCTGTGGAGGTACGGGTCAGCAGTGGCCTGCCACTGGGGCAGGGGCTCTGGGTGCAGCAGACTTGTGTATGGTATAAGCCCTCTTGGAGGAGGTTGCAATTGACCCCACCATAGAGCTGCCAGAACTTACACAGGACTGAGGAAACAGACTTTTAAAGGGCACAAACAGAAACTTTGCATACCAGGAACCAGGAAAAAGGAGCAGTGATCCCACAGGAGACTGACCCAGACTTCCTGTGAGTGTCCAGGAGACTCAGACAGAGGTGTGGGTTGGTGGTGGCCTGCTGCAGGGTTGGGGGCACTGAGTTTAGCAGTGCATGCATGGGACCTTCTGAAGGAGGTCACCATTATCTTCATTACCTCCACCATAGTTTGGCCCAAGGTAAAGAGCAGGTAGGGTACCCAGACCCACCCATCAACAGAAAATTGTATTAAAGATTTACTGAGCATGGCCCTGCCCATCAGAACAAGACCCAGTTTCCCCCTCATTCAGGCTTTCCCACCAGGAAGCTTCCATAAACCTCTTATTCTTCTCAATCAGAGAGTAGACAGACTGAAAACCACAATCACACAAAACTAACCAAGCTAATCACATGGACCACAGCCTTGTCTAACTCAAAGAAACTATGAGCCATGCTGTGTAGGCCATCCAAGACAGATGGGTCATGATGGAGGGTTCTGACATAAAGTGGTCCACTGGAGAAGGGAATGGCAAACCAGTATTCTTACCATGAGAACCCTATGAACAGTATGAAAAGACAAAAAGATAAGACTCTGAAAGAAGAACTCCCCAGATTGGTAGGTGCCCAATAGGCTACTGGATATCAGTGGATAAACAACTCCAGAAAGAATGAAGAGACAGAGCTAAAGCAAAAACACCAATAGAGTTTTGCCAAGAGAACACACTGTTCATAGCAAATACCCTCTTCCAACAACATAGGAGAAGACTCAACATATGGACATCACCAGATGGTCAATACTGAAATCTGATTGATTATATCTTTGCAGCCAAAGATGGAGATGCTCTATACAGTCAGCAAAAGCAAGAATTGGGGCTGATTGTGGCTCAGATCATGAACTCCTTATTGCCAGATTCAGACTGAAATAGAAGAAAGCGGGGAAAACCACTAGACCATTCAGGTATGACCTAAATCAAATCCCTTATGATTATACAGTGAAAGTGACAATAAGATTCAATGGATTAGACATGATAGATAGAGTGCCTGAAGACCTGTGGATGGAGGTCTGTGACATTGGACAGGAGGCATGGATAAAGACCATTCGTTAGAAAAAGAAATGCTAAAAAGCCAAATGATTGTCTGAGGAGGCCTTACAAATAGCTCTGAAAAGAAGAGAAATGAAAGACAAAGGAAAAAGGAAAGATATACCTGTTTGAATGCAGATTTCCAAAGATTAGCAAAGAGAGATAAGAAAGCCTTCCTCAGTGATCAGTGCAAAGAAATAGAGGAAAATAATAGAATGGGAAAGACTAGAGCTCTCTTCAAGATTATTAGAGATACCAAGGGAACATTTCATGCAAAGATGGGCACAATAAAAGACAGAAATGGTATGGACCTAACAGAAGCAGAAGATATTAAGAAGAAGTGGCAAGAATACACAGAAGAACTATACAAAAAAGATCTTCATGACCCAGATTATCATGATGGTATGATCATTCACCTAGAGCCAGACATCCTGGAAAGTGAAGTCAAGTGGGCCTTAGGAAGTATCACTATAAAAAAAGCTAGTGGAGGTGATGGAATTCCAGTTGAGCTATTTCAAATGCTAAAAGATGATGCTGTGAAAGTACTGCACTCAATATGCCAGTAAATTTGGAAAACTCAGCAGTGGCCACAGGACTGGAAAAAGTTAGTTTTAATTCAAATCCCAAAGAAAGGCAATGCCAAAGATTGCTCAAACTACTGCACAATTGCACTCATCTCACATGCTAGCAAAGTAATGCTCAAAATTCTCCAATCAGGCTTCAACACTACATGAACCGTGAACTTCCAGATGTTCAAGTTGGATTTAGAAAAGCAGAAGAACCAGAGATCAAATTGCCAACATCTGTTGGATTATTGAAAAAGCAAGAGAAACTGACTATGACAATGCCTCTGACTGTGTGGATCATAATAAACTGTGGAAAATTCTTCAAGAGATGGGGATACCAGACCACCTGACCTGTCTCTTGAGAAATCTGTATGCAGGTCAGGAAGCAACAGTTAGAACTGGACATGGAACAACAGACTGGTTTCAAATTGGGAAAGGAGTATGTCAAGGCTGTATATTATAATCCTGCTTATTTAACTTATATGCTGAGTACCTCATGAGTATGCTGGGCTGGATGAAGCACAAGCTGGAATCAAGATTGCCAGGAGAAATATCAATAACCTGAGATATGCAGAACACACCAAACTTATGGCAGAAGGCGAAGAAGAACTAAAGAAGCTCTTGATGAAAGTGAAAGAGGAGAGTGAAAAACTTGGCTTAAAATTTAACATTCAGAAAACTGGATCATGGCATCTGGGCCCATGACCTCATGGCAAATAGATGGGGAAACAATGGAAACTGTGGCTGACTTTATTTTTTTAGGCTCCAAAATCACTGCAGATGGTGACTTCAGTCATGAAATTAAATGATGCTTGCTCTTTGGAAGGAAAGTTATGACCAGCCTCAGTTAGTTCAGTTGCTCAGTCGTGTCCAACTCTTTGCGATCCCATGAATCGCAGCACGCCAGGCCTCCCTGTCCATCACCAACTCCCAGAGTTCACTCAGACTCATGTCCATCGAGTCAGTGATGCCATCCAGCCATCTCATCCTCTATCGTCCCCTTCTCCTCCTGCCCCCAACCCCTCCCAGCATCAGAGTCTTTTCCAATGAGTCAGCTCTTTGCATGAGGTGGCCAAAGTACTGGAGTTTCAGCTTTAGCATCATTCCTTCCAAAGAAATCCCAGGGCTGATCTCCTTCAGAATGGACTGGTTGGATCTCCTTGCAATCCAAGAGACTCTCAAGAGTCTTCTCCAACACCACAATTCAAAGGCATCAATTCTTTGGCGCTCAGCTTTCTTCACAGTCCAACTCTCACATCCATACATGACCACAGGAAAAACCATAGCCTTGACTAGAAGGACCTTTGTTGGCAAAGTAATGTCTCTGCTTTTGAATATGCTATCTAGGTTGGTCATAACTTTCCTTCCAAGGAGTAAGTGTCTTAATTTCATGGCTGCAGTTCACCATCTGCAGTGATTTTGGAGCCCCCCAAAATAAAGTCTGACAGTGTTTCCACTATTTCCCCATCTATTTCCCATGAAGTGATGGGACCGGATGCCATGATCTTTGTTTTCTGAATGTTGAGCTTTAAGCCAACTTTTTCACTCTCCACTTTCACTTTTATCAAGAGGCTTTTGAGTTCCTCTTCACTTTCTGCCATAAGGGTGGTGTCGTCTGCATATCTGAGGTTATTGATATTTCTCCCGGCAATCTTGATTCCAGCTTATGTTTCTTCCAGTCCTAGATAGCATATTAAAAAGCAGAGACATTACCTTGCCAACAAAGGTCTGTCTATTCAAAGCTATGTATTTTCCAGTGGTCATGTATGGATGTGAGAGTTGGACTATATAGTAAGCTAAGCATGGGAGAATTGATGCTTTTGAACTGTGGTGTTGGAGAAGACTCTTGAGAGTCCCTTGGACAGCAAGGAGATCAAGCCAGTCAATCCTAAAGGAAATCAGTCCTGAATATTCATTGGAAGGACTGATGGTGAATCTGAAACTCCAATCCTTTGGCCACCTGATGGGAAGAGCTGACTCTTTGGAAACGACCCGGATTGAAGGTGGGGGGAGAAGGGGATGACAGAGGATGGCATGGTTGGATGGCATCACTGACTCAATGAACATGAATTTGAGTAAATTCCCGGAGTTGATGATAGACAGGGAGGCCTTGCATGCTGCATTCCATGGGGTCACAAAGTGTTGGACATGACTGAGCGACTGAACTGAACTGAACTGAACTGAAGACTGGGCCACCTAGCAAAGCAGAAAGAGGTATGGCTGGTGAATCTCAGCTTCATCAGAAAGTCAGCAATAGAAGACTGGATTTGGACTTGAGAGACAATAACATAGAAACTGACAAATTGGTGTAAAAGCTTAATTTGTAATGAAGTAAAATTTGCATGAGGTGATACACATTGTATTCAGATCAATGAGTTTTGACAAATACATATGACTGATTCAATGGACATGAACTTGGGCAAACTTCAGGAGATGGTGAGGGACAGCAAGCCTGGCATGCTGCAGACACGACTCAGCAACTCTACAACAAACAAAAATACCCATGTAACCAATATCCCAAACAAGATACAGACTATTTCCATTACTCCAGAAAGTTCCTTTCTACCCCCTTTCAGTCTCATTTCTCATAAGGAGTCACTATTTTGGTTTGTATCATCAGAGACAGGTTATCCTGCTCTTGAACCTTTCATAAATTGAGTTAACATAATATATACTTTCTGGTGCCTTGTATTTTTTAATCTGTTTTTCTTGACTTTAATGACCCTAATTTCATTATTATTTCTACAAAAAATTAAAGTGTTTCTTCTTTGTTGCTAATAAAAATACATCAAACATCTATTTTAAAATTCATTATGGATGATATAATTAACATCTTTATCTATAAATCTTATATTCCTAGAATAGAGTCTCTAAAAATGAAAGTATCAATGATTTTAGGCTCTTGGTTAATATAATTGGTTATTAATATATATAACTTGTTATTTTATATAATAACCAATATAATTGGTTATTGTTTTAAATCTGGTGATTAACACTTATTAGCCAACACACTAAAAGAGATTAGGTTGATATTAATATCTAAGAAAGCACGGTAGATTACAGCTTTAATAGGTTTTAGGATGTGGTATTGGAGAACATAATATCAATAGGAGATGAAAGGAGGAAATTGAGGATCGGAAATTTTAAGTGCTCTTTGTAAAAGTACCGAATGGCTAGTTGGTGAGTATACCATCTAAAAACACAAGTGAATAACTTCTGATTATGTAGAGAGAGGGGCTTCCCTGGTAGCTCAGATGGTAAAGAATCTGTCTGCAATGCAGATGTCTGCAATTCCTGGGTGGGAAGATCCCCTGGAGAAGGGATAGGCTACCCACTCCAGTATTCTTGCCTGGAGAATCCCCATGAACAGAGGAGCCTGGCACACTACAGTCCATGAAGTCGCAGAGTCAGGAGTGACTAAGCACAGCAGGGCATTAGAGAGAAGCATTTAAAGAAATAAACTTGGCAATTGAAAGTCCAGTACTGAAAAACTGGTCTGCAATAGTCAGAGAAATGGTCTTCAGATCATCTGACATCCCCAGAAAGTGCACAAATAATTTTCTTGGGTGCCTAAAACAAGTGGCTTTGACTTGGCTGGCTCTTATTTCCCATTAGTCACTAAAACAGCATACTATTGGCTGAACATAGTCTATGTTTATTCAGTTGGTTTACATTGCTGTTTTTAAAAGTTTACTGATGAAATAATTAGGTGTACAGAAGATTCTACTTATTAGAAGCCCTTTGGGATATGGCGACTTGAATGTATTAACTAACTCATATAGTGGCAAAGGGGCTTCCCTGGTAGCTCAGCAGTAAAGAATCCACCTGCAATGCAGGAACCACAGGAGACTCGCGTTCGATCTCTGGGTGGGGAAGATCCTCTGGAGGAGGGCACAGCAACCCACTCCAGTATTCTTGCCTGGAGAATCCCACGGACAGAGGAGCATGACAGGCTATAGTCAATCGGGTCACAAAAAGTCAGAACGACTGAAGTGGCTTAGCACACACACACGCATAGTGAAAAAAAAAGTCCTAAAATATATTAAAAAGTCTTCTTTTATTTAACATTGTGTCATCCAATTCAGAATTTGAATCTGTAAGAGGTGCAGTCTAAGTCTAGATGAAGAGGATATTTCATATATAAAGGTCTTGGCTAACCTTCAGTAATTGTTCTTTGTTGATTTTTTCAGAAGTATATCTCCTTTGACTTTCTGTTTAGTCTCTTGGGGCTAAGCTCTACAGAGCTTACTTGAACTCTCAGGTTCAAGGCTCAAGTGGATGTTCAAGTATAAATATAGAGTCACTGAGAACAAAGGGGTTTTTGAATCCACTGGGAAAGAACACTGAGATCAGAATTGGTTCCTTCTAAAGTTGCCTTCTGAGAGACTTCTTAAGATAGCACAGTGACCCAGTGCTGTGACTTGTAGGACAAAGGCACTGGTCCACTGCTTCAATAATGATAGGAAATTACCAAACAGCACAAAAGCTCTACGAAATTGCTTTCCCTGTACTGTATCATATTCTAAATAATATCTTTCATTCTTCAAACTATAAATAATTCTTCTTACAAATATTTTTTACATGAAAAACTACAATCTTGGCTTAAATAAAAAATATTAAATATATTTTATAATTTGAGATTTATTGCTTTCTTTTCCTCTTCTTCAACTTATTGTTCCACTGATGTACAGAACTAGATCAATGCCAGGCTCAAGGTTGGCACCTAATAAACATTTGATAGATAGGTGGATTGATTGCTTCTGCCAAACTTTACTTAAGATGTCTTTCAAATAAGACAATCTATGCCTATAATAACAGCTTTACCTCTAATTTAAAAATAAATATCCAGGTTACTTGAAGAATAAGACTATTTTGGGTTCAAAGGAAGTCATAATTTTATAAATAACACATCATTCCAAAAAATTACTCAAAGAAAACTGAAGCAATTTGGTTTGCCTTATCCATTAAGTAACAATCAGGAGGAATTCTACATTGGCCTAATACTTAAAATATTATTTGCTATAATGCTTTCTTTAGAAGAAAATTGAGGTTAAAATGGGAATGATGTATATAAATAAAGCTGGCTTTATTATGACACACATATTTAGTACAAATAGCTAGTGTGGCTCATAGAAATCTACAGTAGAGAACTGTTTTGTTCAGTGTATTCATAAATCATCAGGAATCGGAAGTTAAAATTAAAGTTAATAATTTAACAAATGGTATAAAATAAGAACGCATAACAAGCACAGAGAATGATAGAGGGAGAATGAAAGCAGCATTTCTATGATGAAAAAATACATGCATAAATTGATTAGATCTGCTTGGTCTGTTCCAGCTGGTGCCAGCACATTTCATATTATGATGATGCACTGTAATGAAAACTTTGGAATATTTGGGGTGTTCACCTAGAACTCTTGACCTGGTCTGTGTCAGTCCTCTGGACTTGATTTTAGGAGATGTATAAACAAGACATTCCTTCTGTAGAGATGGAGATCCACTGAAAGATTTTAATACAGGAGAAGGTCCTGAAAGATTTGCATTTTAGAGTGATTTGCCTCGTATTTTGGTAGTGGATTGCAAGATAGCCTGGAGGCAAAATGACCAATTGAAAAGTTACTGGAATCCTAGAGATGATAAGGACTTGAACTAAGGCAGGTATAGAATGAATGGAGAAAACAAGACAAATAAAGAGTATGTAAGTGGATGTACTTATGAAAACTTGGTTCCCAGCTAGAAACAGAAAGTGAGAAAAGATTTTAAGTTGGTGAAGGTTTCTAATATAAAAACATTTTTTTTTCAATTTTTGATGTTTTGTTCTGTTTTGTTGCCTGTGTTATCTACTAATGTACCTATTCCAGAATAGTGCCTGGCAAATCAAAATCATTCAGTAAATAATTACTGAAAAAAAATGAGTAAATGAATAGTGGGTGGATGGATTGATTAGATGGATGGATGGTGGTGCCATGAAGAGATATAAAAGCAGAAACAAAGCTGGGGTATGGAGAAAATTAAATGTTTAATTTTAGAAATACAAAGTTTTAGGGAACTTGTAAATATCAATTAGAAATACTGAGTATCTGGATGAATATCTTTAAAACATGAAGGAGAAAGGTATTGACTGAAGCATTGGAAAGTGATTAGCATGTGGGAAGGGTTAAAGTGGTTACCATACTTCAGATTATCTTGGAAACATGATGACTAGAAAAGGGAAAGAGCCAAGGGCAAATCTCCAAGGAATTCTAATATTTAAGGAGTATTGAAGGACTAACGGGCTTCCCCAGTGGCTCAGTGGTAAAAACCTCACCTGCCAATGCAGGGGGCCCAGGAGACTTAGGTTCAATCTCTGGGGCGAAAAGATCCCCCAGAGCAGGAAATGGCAACCCACTCCAGTATTCTTGCTGGGAAAATGCTATGGACAAAGGAGCCTGGTAGGCTACAGTCCATCGGGTCACAAAGAGTCAGAGATGACTTAGCTACTGAGCACAAGGGGACTAAAAATTGCAAATGAGAGCAATTGCCAAGAAGTAAGAGTATCAGCAGTGCATGATGTTGCAGAAATGCAAGCAAAAGGATTGCAAGAAGGAAAATTTGAACAGTATTGATAAATGCTTGAGATACAATCCCCAGAATTAATATATTTGGCAATATATAGGTTGATTCTTTCATCCTCACTTATTTAATGAGTTGACATTTTGGACTATGTACTAGGTATTTAATGAGGCATTTGGCTAGAGACTGGTGCTATAATGTTATACAAGACAGACATGATTCCTGCCCCCAAAGACTGTACAATCTAGTGAAAAAGAGATAAAACAAGTAGAGAAATGTGTGAATGACATTGTTTTATCTAAAAAAAAAAACTTTTTATGATATAATATATTTTCTTTAGAAAAGATAGTACATTATAATAGTTATGAAGGAATGAAGAGGTCATGTATATCAGATAGAGTAATAAAATTTTCTCCAGGGAGGTAGCCTTCAAGCTGGGAGCTAAAGAAAGAGCCAGCCATGCAAATATCAGATAGAGCGTGTTCTGAGTTGAGGGAAAATCAGCACAAAAAATCTAAGACAAGAGTGTGCTTGGTGAGTTCTAGAAAATGAAAATTCAGTGTTGCTGGAGCATTGTAGGGAGCAAGTGCAGGGAGATGAGGTCAGAGACAGGTGGGGGTTTTGCCGTGTAAGGATTGATATGTCAAGTTAAAATGTGTTTTGTTCCAAGTGCAAGAAGACCCCATCATTTTATAACACTTTAAACACAATCACTAGGCTGCTGTGAGGAAGAAGGCTTAAAAAGAGACAAGATTGGAAGTGGGCAGAGTGTTTAGAAAATAGTGGCTATTGTCTACATGAAATCATGGTAACTTGGTAGGGTGGTCCTGGTGAGGAAAGAAAGGATAGATTTGAGTTCTGCTGTGGAGTAGACGTCACAAGATGAATAAACACTGACAGAGAGCTAGGTTCAGTTAAAGCAATTGTCCAGGTTTTGCAAATGCCCAATTTATAAAACCTAGAACAGTCAATAAATACAGAGTGAATGACTGGACTCAACAAGTTGTTCAGGATTGAGACCAGGGCAACTCAATGGGGGCCATTGATGGTGAGAGGTGAAGAGGTGAACCAACTACTTCTAAGAGGCAGGCTAAACTGGGTCACCCTCACAAATGACTGAATAGATGACTACCTCCTCAACCCCTTGGAGAAGGAAATGGCAACCCACTCCAGCACGCTTGCCTGGACAATCCCATGGAGGGAGGAGCCTGGTAGGCTACAAGTCCATGGGGTCGCAAAGAATCGTATAGGACTGAACGACTTCACTTTCACTTTCACCTTCCTCACCCCCTTGGGCAGCAAATTTTAGCATATAATAAGCAATCTAATAGACTTTCCTTGACTTTATTCTTAACTATGTGAAGTCTTTTGGATAATACTGTATTGCCTACCCACTTATGAATACTGCAAATCTATGCTTTGAAAAATCTGTTTGACCTCCTTGTTTGCTCATCAGTGTTCTACCTGATCAGTTCCTTTTCTCATTTCCTTCAAAGATTACTCCAAATATTTTTCCTCTCTTCCTAATGTCACTACCCAAATTTCTTTCCTCTTTTTGTGGGCGTTCCATACCCAAGGACTTCAAGTATGGTGCTGACCAATTTCTTATCTCATTAACTGTAAAATCATGTACTACATCTGTTCTCTTATCCTTCCCTATAGTCTTAGAGGCTGATACATTCATTTTCTTACTCAAGACCAACAACATCCCCTTTGCCCTTAAGTCTATTATTTTATAATCCCTTAGACATGTGGAGAAGGAAATGGTAACCCACTGTAGTATTTTTACCTGGAAAATTCCATGGACAAAGGAGTCTTTTCCTTTGAGTCTTTTCCAATGAGTCAACTCTTTGCATGAGGTGGCCAAAGTACTGGAGTTTCAGCTTTAAGCATCATTCCTTCCAAAGAAATCCCAGGGCTGATCTCCTTCAGAATGGACTGGCTGGATCTTCTTGCAGTCCAAGGGACTCTCAAGAGTCTTCTCCAACACCACAGTTCAAAAGCATCAATTCTTCAGCGCTCAGCTTTCTTCACAGTCCAACTCTCACATCCATACATGACCACTGGAAAAACCATAGCCTTGACTAGATGGACCTTTGTTGGCAAAGTAATGTCTCTGTTTTTGAATATGCTATCTAGGTTGGTCATAACTTTCCTTCCAAGGAGTAATCGTCTTTTAATTTCATGGCTGCAGTCACCATCTGTGGTGATTTTGGAGCCCCCAAAAAATAAAGTCTGACACTGTTTCCACTGTTTCCCCATCTATTTCCCATGAAGTGATGGGACCAGATGCCATGATCTTCGTTTTCTGAATGCTGAGCTTTAAGCCAACATTTTCATTCTCCTCTTTTGCTTTCATCAAGAGGCTTTTTAGTTCCTCTTCACTTTCTGCCATTTTTGACATGTCCTTTAAATGATAATACTCCTAACCTTGAACCATGACCTGTTTTATTTTATACACTATCTTTAGGTTACTTTATATAGTCTCAGAGTTCCAATTATCACCTACACAATTGACCCCCAAATTATATATAATCTGTTCCTTAAGCTTTAGATTTCCAATAGACCTCACTATCTTAGCATATCTTAATGACATATTTGCCACATCTGAGCTTAATATTGGGCTGGCCAAGAAGTTTGTTTGGGTTTTTCCATGAGATGCTATGGTAAAATCCAAACAACCTTTTGGTCAACCCAATATCTCCCCTAAATCTTCTTTCTCCTTTATGTAGATATTATACTAGCTGATGGCCTGTCCACTGACCAAGGTTCAAGACTCAAGTGTAACTGGTGATGTCTCTTTCATCTTTATTACTAAATACATGTGGGAATTTCTACTATGGATATCTTGGCTCTATTGCCCCTTACCCTCACCATGGCCACAACTCTAGGCCTGGCCTCCATTACCTCTGAACCTCCATTACCTTCCAACCATGACTCTTATCTCTAGTCTTTCCCACTTTCTTTCTTTTCCTGGATTGTTCATTCTTCTACCAACCCCCACCATCACCTAGAGCACACCCACTTCACAGCTCACCAACAGAACATCTAAGGCTCTCTGTGATTGTACAGGGGCCTTTGACTCTCGTTCTTTGCTACTCTCTGCCTTCCTCCTTATGTTGCTATAATCTAAATTGCTTATGTTGCTCAAGAAGATGATTTCCAGTTGTGGCTTATGTTTTCCCTCTGCTTGTAAAAACCACTTCCTACTCTTCATAGAGGTCAGAGTGCAGGTATCATATCCAAGCAATTTTCTAACCCTTTTCATTACATCCTAGGTTTCTTTTTTTTAATGTTTTAAAAAATTTGCATTTTTTAGTGGAGTATAATTGCTTTACAGTGTTGTGTTGGTTTCTGCTACACAAGATGAATCAGCTATATGTATACATATATCCCTGCCTCCTTGAACCTCCCTCCGACACCCTCCATCCCTTCTGTCTAGGTTACCACAGAGCACTGAGCTGAGCTCCCTGTACGTGGAAAGTTAGCCATAAAAGAGATGAAATTAGATTATTTGTAGTGATGTGGATGTCCCAGCTTTCTTGGTGTTCTTTCTCTGTAGTGCCTGTAACACTTGCTGTAGAACCATATTTTTTTATTCACCACACTAAAATATGCAATACACACACAAACATACATCTTTACCAATTAAAGTGTAAGGACCTTGAGGGTAAGAGTTGTGCATTTTCCCAAGAAATTTACAAATTGCCTAAGATATGATGAAGTCTCTAAAACATTAATTGATTTTATTTATTAAAATTTTTATTTTATATTGGACTATAGATGATTTTCAATGTTGTGTTAGTTGTAGGTGAACAGCAAAGTGATTCAATTATATGTATACATGTATCTATTCTTTTTCAAATTCTTTTCCCATTTAGGTGATAATAGAATATTGAGCAGCCTTATCTGTGCTATACAGTAGAAAAAATATTAATTTAATAAACACATGAATAAATGAATCAGTTGTTGCTAAGACTCTGGGAAAATACTTTGCTAAAAATACCAATAAAACAAAAAACTTTCTGAGTACACTCTGATCTATGTCTTTTCACAATTAGAGGCTCATTCTTTTAGCTTATTCTTTTATTTTATGTTAAAAGCCTCATACTGTTTTCATACTGTTCATGGGGTTCTCGAGGCAAAAATACTGAAGTGATTTGCCATTCCCTTCTCCAGTGGACCACATTCTGTCAGACCTCTCCACTATGACCCATCTGTCTGGGTGGCCCCACAGGGCATGGCTTAGTTTCACTGAGTTAGACAAGGCTGTGGTCTATGTGATCAGATTGGCTAGTTGTCTGTCTGTGCAGAGTACATCACGAGAAACGCTGGGCTGGAGGAAGCACAAGCTGGAATCAAGATTGCCGGGAGAAATATCAATAACCTCAGATATGCAGATGACACCACCCTTACGGCAGAAAGTGAAGAAGAACTAAAGAGCCTCTTGATGAAAGTGAAAGAGGAGAGTGAAAAAGTTGGCTTAAAGCTCAACATTCAGAAAACTAAGGTCATGGCATCCGGTCCCATCACTTCATGGCAAATAGATGGGGAAACAGTGGCTGACTTTATTTTTCTGGGCTCCAAAATCATTGCAGATGGTGATTGAAGCCATGAAGTTAAAAGATGCTTACTCCTTGGAAGGAAAGTTATGACCAACCTAGATAGCATACTCAAAAGCAGAGACATTACTTTGCCAACAAGTCAAGGCTATGGTTTTTCCAGTGGTCATGTATGGATGTGAGAGTTGGACTATAAAGAAAGCTGAGCACAGATGAATTGATGCTTTTGAACTGTGGTATTGGAGAGGACTCTTGAGAGTCCTTTGGACTACAAGGAGATCCAACCAGTCCATCCTAAAGGAGATCAGTCCTAGGTGTTCATTGGAGGGACTGATGCTGAAGCTGAAACTCCAATACTTTGGCCACTGATGTGGAGAGCTGACTCATTTGAAAAGACCCTGATGCTGTGAAAGATTGAGGCAGGAGGAGAAGGGGACGGCAGAGGATGAGATGTTTGGATGGCATCACTGACACAATGAACATGGATTTGGGTGGACTCCAGGAGTTGGTGATGGATAGGGAGGCCTGGTGTACTGTGGTTCATGGGGTCAGAGTCAGATACGACTAAGCGACTGAACTAAGTCTGACTGAAAAGCCTCATGGGTGCAGGAGGCACTTAAGGCTAGAAGGAAGAGCAGCTAGGGAAAAGAGATGTTTGTGTGGGGAGTTCAGACTCTTAGGGAAGTGTGTTAGCTCTCATAGCAGCAGCACTGAAGGAAGGAAATGTTTGTGAAATCCTCATGTATGTGGAAGCAACTGTGCATGTGTGCTAAGTTGGTTCAGTCTTGTCCGACTTTTTGCAACCCTATGAGCCATAGCCCACCAGACTCCTCTGTCCATGGGACTCTATAGGTAAGAATACTGGGTTGGATTGTCATGACTCCTCCAGGGGAATCTTCTCAACCCACCAATTGAACCTGCATCTCCTTCATCGCAGGCAGGTTCTTTACCACTGAGCTACCAGGGAAGCCCAGGAAGTGTGTGAGGTAATGCATTTTTAACCAGGTAAGTTGAGAGATTGCAGAATCACAATCACACTCCTCCTAGACTACTGCCTTCCTATTTATTCAGGCACACAAATTTCAAGAATATTAGTTGTTTCCCCTTGATTGTTAGCCCTGGAAATTAAATTTTAAGCAGCCCAAAAGGCATACAATGCTCTGCTTCTTTTGTCCCTTTTTTGTAGGGCTTTGATTCAAGGATAGGCCAATGAAAAGATGTGTCACAGACGGATGCAGACTGACTCAAGCCCAGCTGCCCACAGGACTGACCAGCCTATGTAAGTTTGAAAGGGAGGAATAAGAAGGTAGAAAATGGAGAAGAATTCAAGAAGCCAAGGGCCTAAGAAATGTATGCATATGTATCTGGCATGAGAAAGATCCTCAGTGCTGAAAATATTTAGTCTTTAGTGTCTACACAAATCAATAAAAAATATGTAGGGCTGTGCTAACCAATGTCTACATGGAGTCTAGTGCCCCTCCCTTCCTGAGTCTCAAACCCCACCCTCAATGATACTAATGTCTGATATTCTGTCTATTAAATATAGAAAAAAATTACTCTGTCTACCTGCATGAAAAATTCATTGCTCCCTGAATTGGAAGCAGTTTTGTGTTTAATACAGGTATATCTTACTTGTCAAATTGCTTTTTGGGTTAAGAAATTTTTTTTTTAATTCTCCGCTTTTATTTATTATCTTATTACATTTTTAACTGTTGATGTTTATTTTGTATTTGACATTCAGTGAATTTTCTCTGGGCCTGCCTTTTTTAGTACTGGCTGATGTTTTATCACATATTGATTCCCAATATTTTAAACTGACCCACTGTTGATATGAGGATCATACTGGGAAGTAAGATGTTTACATCTCACTATGAATAGCAGGTAAATGAAATAATAAAGGTTGTCAAAAGCTGAGGAATAAAGTAAGCCAGTTCTTGTTTGCTCTCAAGGATATATTGCTATGGAGCTTAGAACCAGCCAACTTCATAATACACAGAGTGAAGTCATTCTGGGCAGAAGGCTACTTACTATTTTAGACACTTGAGATCTTGAAGAAAAATTTTGAAAAGAGTAAGTTTCAAAAGATGATGTTTAATATTGGTCTATCATAAACTACTTTATTGAAAATAAAAACCTTCCCTTATTGAGCTCTGGGGTGAGACTAGTTAAGTTCGTATTTTCTCTCTGCCTTCTAATTCTGTGACTTGACCTTGAACAAGACAGGTAGCCTATTAGTGTCTTGAGTTCCTCATATATAAAATGTAAATAGTAAAATAATACATCTATGATTGTTATGAGGAACAATACAGTTCATGCAATTCAGCACTTTTAACATTGCTTGGTGCATAATAAGTGTGTAATAAATGTTAGATCTTGCTGTTACTATTATAATTAGTCACAAGGGAGTTGCCCAAACTAAAATTCCGTAAGTATAGGCATATTCTTTTAACTTTATTTCCATACATTTCTTTTGAAATAGGCACCTTATTTAATCCATAGGATACAATCAATTGTCTATTTCTGATTCAAGAAATAACATAATCAATTTTATCAAACTAGCCTCCATTTTCCAGGTAGAGTTTAACTCCCTTCTCTGGTCTCTCAAAGAACTTCCCTTATACTCTATTGTGGCACTAACCATGATATATTATAATTATCTGCTCACTTATCTATTTCCCCAAGTAAGATGTTGATCCCTTAAGGATCAAGGCAATATATTATTTTTATTTTTACATCCAGGATTAAGAAGAAGGCTTGGCAAACAGTGGTCGTTTATAATACATTAGCTCAATAACAGATAACTGCCCCTAAATGAAATGGGTTCTAATATTATCCTTACTTGGATTGCCCTTTATCCTGACCCTTTATCTCTACTGTTGCTGCTGCTATCACTTCAGTCGTGTCTGACTCTGTGCGACCCCATAGATGGCAGTCCACCAGGCTTCCCTGTCCCTGGGATTCTCCAGGTAAGAACACTGGAGTGGGTTGCCATTTCCTTCTCCAATGCATGAAAGTGAAAAGTGAATGTGAAGTCGCTCAGTCGTGTCTGACTCTTAGCGACCCCATGGACTGCAGCCCACCAGGCTCCTCCGTCCATGGGATTTTCCAGGCAAGAGTACTGGAGTGGGTTGCCATTGCCTTCTCCATTAGGTATTAATTTCAAGTGCTCTCTGTTAACAGGTGCTCGTTTTTTAACGTTTGGTTTAATAAAATAAAATTTAAGATAAAAAAGATGATTGCATAGGTGTATTCTGTAACTCAAAATACATGCTGATTGTGACCTAATCTTGGCTTCAACTGTGTAAACTTCTTATCAAAGATTTTGTTTTCTGTTCTTTACAGTAAATCTATGTTTATACCCTTCAAAATAGTAGTGAACTTCAGAGTAAAAGCAGGAACAAATCATCTAACATAGCTTTTACTTCTCTAGATCTACAGGTGAAAGAGAACTTTCGCTTCTAAATATTCTGCTGGTTTTGATATCCTGACTTAGGCTAGTGGTCAGTGAGAAACTTGTCTGAAATGCAGGTCATTCCCAAGGTATGGAAGATGTCAAATGAGAGGGCCAGAGAAAACAAGTGACCTTCCTAAGCGAATATTAAAGGACAATGTCAGCTGGAGAACACTGTATGCTATGATGAAACAGAACCACTATGAATATGAGCATAGTTGTTTTTCAGTCGTTCAGTCATCTCCAACTGTTTGCAACCCCATGGACTGCAGCACACCAGGCTTTCCTGTCCATCACCAACTGCTGGAGCTTGCTCAAACTCCTGTCCATCGAGTCAGTGATACAATCCAACCATCTCATCCTCTGTCCTCCCCTTCTCCTCCTACCTTCAATCTTTCCCAGCATCAGAGTCTTTTCCAGTGAGTCAGTTCTTTGCATCAGATAGCCAAAGTATTGGAGTTTCAGCTACAGCATCAGTCCTTCCAATGAATACTCAGGACTGATTTTCCTTAGGATTGACTGGTTTGATCTCCTTACAGTCCAAGGGACTCTCAAGAGTCTTCTCCAACACCACAGTTCAAGATCAATTCTTTGGCATGCAGCCTTCTATATGATCCAACTTTCACATCCATACATGACCACTGGAAAAACCATAGCTTTGATTAGACGGACCTTTGTTGGCAAAGTAATGTCACTGCTTTTTAATACACTGTCCACGTTTGTCACAGCTTTTCTTCCAAGGAGCAAGCGTATTTTGATTTTGTGGCTGCAGTAAAGTTTGATCATAACCTTATTAATTAACTAGATTCAGTAGGTATTTTTTTCTTAGGACATTCGCCTAAAGCTCAAATACCCTCTTTCTATTTTGAAGGTGTTGGTGGCTTCACATTCCTATATGTAAGGATCAAAACATCCATTATAGCTCTCCCTAAATTTTTTCTTGAAGCCTGCTTTTGGCAAAGGCATATGTTAAAACTTACCTCACTTTCAAAGTGAAATGCTTCACCCAGCAGATATACCATTTATCTACATATCTATAATGACCAGGTTTTAATGAGACTTGGTGTTCCAAAAAAGGCAAGCTATGCTTATTATGTTTAGTTGAATTTAATATGCTATAAAGCAATAATAAAAGTACCTTTGCGGTAAAATAGGAAATTCATATGCATACAAATAAAAAGACATCAAGACTAACTGTGTCTTGCTAAGATATATATAGATGTACATAATATGTAAGTATTCTACAAATTGAGGTTGATAGCTAGTTGAATTCACCTTTGGCTTTATTCAGTGTATGGCTGCCAGCAGCTTTTCTTTTGTACATTGTGATTAATTTCATTGTCACTAGATTTTATGTTTCTGAAAGAGTCTTTGACTGAACCTAGTTAGAAAACAGGAAGGAGACTAGGAGTCAAAGTTGTTGGAACAGCATCTATTGTAAGGTAAGCTGCTCACTTAAATTCTATGGTCAAATAAAAAACTTGAAAGAAGAGTAAAAATAATGACGGCATTTCTGGTTTTTTGTTTTTTGCTTTTTAGATGAAACTCTTACAACAGTGTTGCAGTTTTTGAAATATTTTTATTTGTTCTGTTTTAATATACATTTCCAAGCTCTTAAACTTCTGAGGAAGTGAATTAAGAAAGATATGCTTTCTTGATTGGTATGTGAGAAACCCCATGGAATGTGTAATACAAAAAGCTACATAGGCAAAATGTTTTATAAGCATGTTTAAAAGGGGAATCTATCAAGCCATTTCTATATGCTCCTGATTGCTGGCTTGTGTGCTGTGAAGAACAAAACTTCAACTCAAAATGCAAATCATACAGGAATCATAAAAAGGCATAGCCCAAGCCTGCTATCACAGTAATTAAGATTTTCAAAGTAAAATTATTTTCTTCTTTTTTCCCTTTCTCTCTCTCTAAAAGAAAAGAGGCAATTTAATAGGCTTAACAATTTGGGGATGCTTTAAGTCAAAGATGTTGCAGGTAAAAATTTATACCACACTTGTCAAAAAAAAAAAATTCCCCCTTTTGGTACATATTAAGTCCCTCCCTTAATTAAGCCTTCTGGGGTTTGGATGTGTTGATCTCATTTTAAACCAAGCTCAGCACAATTAGACACACTGAGGAGATGGGAGATAAGCAATGTATACAAAAACATTTCAGACACAAATGTTTCATCCTGCAAGGCCCTGATTTTCTCTTCCCATTTAAAAAATCTAGGCTCAAATAAAGAAAAGAAAAATTGATTATTTTCAGCTTGTCATACATCTCATTTGGAGTGGGTCAGACCTCCCCATTCACAATTACCACTAGTTAATCTTATCAGAGAAAAATTCAATTACATTTATCAAGGTTATTCCATAGACTCGAGCTATTGCTTCAAAAAAGAAATGGATTTTAGGGCTAAGAATGTTAGTATTGTGTGTTCCCTCAACTTTAAAATAAAAATAAAAAAATAAATCATTAACAGTTGCTTTTATACCCATGTTATTAATGGAATCTTGTAATAAAGGAATATCTGACAGCTTTGTAGAAAGGATTATTAATACATAGATTATGGAAGTTTAGGAGGGAGACTCATAACTGTTAATAGACTTCAATTCTCAGCCTACTCTGACATTTTAAAAAATCTAGTTTCAAATTTGATAACAGATTACCAGCTAGGCTGGAAGCCAACCACCTGATTAAGGCAATTTAAATGCTTGCAAAGTGGTGAGATTAAAATCAAATAAGTGCCGATTTTTTTTTCCTGCTTCACTTATCTTTCCCTGGATTCGTTCCTTAACTACCAGGTGGTGGAGGACTCTGGGTAATTTTCCTCTGTGCCAATTACCCCAGGATGGTTTTTAGGGTGAAGCAGAATAATTACTGCACTATCAATCCAAAATGGGCTGCTTAATGTGTTTAAGAGAGATTTTGAGCCTTAGCGGGGAAGCTGCCTGAAGCGTGCTCCGCTCATGGTGCCAAAGCCCGCTCGGCCCACTCGGATAGTTAACCGTTCAGTGAGAAGGCAGCATACACCCAAGGTGAAAGAAAACAAGGAAAACTCCCGGGAAGCTGTGGGAAAGTTAATGAGCTGCTTCCAACGTGTGGCAGGCTGCAGTCGCAGGTGGCTGACAAAGCCAGGCAGGTTAAGAAAATAATATTTATCATCCAGCTGCCAGGACTGTCTTTATCAAAACTCTTTCTAAAATCTATACAAGAAGAAAAACGGTCTTGAAAAAAAATTTTTTTGAAGAGAAACAAAAACAAAAAGCCCAAAGCAGCTGGGATTCAAATGCTTTTTCCTCGCTGATGTGTTAGAAAGAAAGCGGGAGACAGCGATTGAATCTGACAGCAATTTTTAAACATTTTCCTGCAAATAAAATGGAAAAAACAAACACCAGAATCAGATTATTTACTTAAAAATGAAAATTAAGTTGCAACTTTGAAATGACACTCCTCAATTCTATATTGTAGCAACCTCAAATGAAGTAGCATCTTCCATCTGTTGAGTGCATTCTTAATTTCCTTAATTATCATTATTTGAATGTAAATTTTGAGTTTTAGCCAGTGTGTCCCAAGAAGCACAGAGCTACTTTCAAAGAAAAATACAGAAATCTTTATTTGTCAGGGAGCTGAGGCTGTTTCGTCCATTTAGTTATTTTATACTGGTCTTTTTATGATCTGTACCTTCTCCATTTTTAGTGCGCTAAGGGTTTTTTTTATTATTTAATCAAAGACTGATTTATGATTTAGCTTAACAGATGGTTTGTGATAATGTGAGTCAAAGTGTTTTCAGAGAAATTCAGCATCTGAAATTGTGAGTGTTTGTCTGTGTGTGTGTATGTGTGTGTGTGTATGAGAGAGAGACAGAAAGAGAGAGAAAGTGGTTCTGTTTTTATGGATTTGCATTCCTATCTGCGTATGTATCTGGAAGTCAGAGCTTCATAATGTACTATGCCATAAGAAAATGATTTCTTAGTGCAACCATTCCTGGTTTCTGACTTCAGTAATCAATTTCATCTGAGAAGAAAAAAAGATAAATGAGGATTGAGGGAAATGCGTACTACCCTCTGTTCTAAGTACATGTGTTCTAAGTACACATTGGAAAGAATATCATGAACTTCCTACTGGTAGAAAATGAATTCCCATCCATTCTGACAGATATTCTGTTTTAGACAGAAAAGTGTTTTGTAAGGCTCACACAAAATCCATTTAAGATTATCACATTAAACCATATTTACTTCAGAGGTCTGTAATAATTACATGTGCACTTGAAAATCCCCAGGACTTTTGGCTGCTGTGTCACAGATTTATACTCAAACATTTTCATTTGATGTGCAAAGTGAGAAGTACTCTTTAGTGGCAAGACAATTATCTGATTCTACTAATAAATGACTGCAGTAGTAGTCATTTTTAATTGAACAATTATAGGATATTGCACTGTCAGTTGATTATAGAAGTCATTTCATAAATGTCAAAAATCTCTTTAAATGAATTATGAAGCTCCAAAATAACTCCGGCAATCAGCCAGCAATAACACAATAATCTGTTTACCCTGTTGTCAGATGAACTCTTACCATTTTGTTGAGGGGAGGATGCTAACAGGAGAAGCAGAGCACAGTGTGGGGAGCCTTTTCTTAAAGATTAGGCTGAGCTTGAGCTGAAACAACCACCCTGGCTTTGATTTATAAAGATTTGGAGTGTTCTGATGAGCTTGTCTCTGGATAAAGAGTACCATGAAATTAAAGCTATCCCACCAGTGCAGACATTATAGACATTTATGTGTGTTCTTTTCATGAAAAATAATCAAGATAAGCTGGTCCATGAGCACTGTGTTAGAGACTCTAGGCTTATTGGTCCATCAAGATTCTTCCCCTCATATTCCTTAGCCTTGGTTCTTTTGCCACCTCAATTCTTTCTGCCAATTATACTTGAGTTGAATCTCTTAAATGCTTCTTCATATCCATCAAATTGCATTAAAAAAATACACCCAGAAGAGGTATTATTCTTAATATCATATAACAGAGAAGATGTTGCCCTGCTGTTTTCAGTTTCTCATTCTTTACTGTTGGCCTGGAATGGGCAATCTCATCTGGGTATAACAACATCACATTTTTAGCTGATAAAAGAGAAGCCAGTTGTTTAGTCGCTAAGTAGTGTCCGACTCTTTTGTAGCCCCATGGACTGTACCCCAACAGGCTCCTCTATCCATGGGATTTCCCAGGCAAGAATACTGGTGTGGGTTGCCATTTCCTTCTCCAAGAATGAAGTCAGAGGTGAATTAAGTTTCACTTAAATAGAAATTGCACTGACAAAAGAATACAAATTTCAAGACTTACTATGAGATTTTATTGTAAAATAAATACTTTTATATTACATGGAATATATTTCCACAAAAACTACACTCTAATTTTTTCCAAACCAAATTTTAGCTACTTACTTTTTTTCATATTTATGGCTTTTCTATTCATAGCACTTTTTAATATATTTGTGTGTGCATGCTCCGTCATGTCCATCTCTTTGCAACCCATGGACTGTATCCTGCCAGGCTCCTGTGGTCCATGAAATTTTCCAGGTAAGAATACCTGGGTGGGTTGCCATTTCCTACTCCAGGGCATCTTCCCAACACAGGGATCGAACCCACGTCTCCTGCATCTCCTGCATTGGCAGGCAGATTTTACCCCTGTGTCACCTGGAAAGCCTTTTGATATATTAGCAATGCATCTATTTTTCTACAAAATTCCAACAATGTGACTTAGAAGCAAAAATATCAAGGTTTGTTTTCAGATAAAGATATCATTTATCAAGTTCTTTGTGGAACAAAAATTTCCAAAGCAAGAAATAAAACTTCAATTTGTTTTTCATCAGTTTGGGATATTTTCCTTCAAGCTCTTTTGAATGGAATTCCCTCTCAAATTTTAATTTAGAGGTATCTGAGTAATCAGAATTTTCTTTCCTTCATTTGATATATATGGAGGAGACGAGTTAATGACTCATATGTTCAAGTTGCACATTCAACAACTAACAATAACAGACAAATTTCTTGGTCCCTGAAATATTCTTTGGAGCTGCCTTCCCTACTTCCCTTAGCAGGTCTCAAGATTATGCCATGTATATTCCCAAATCTCTAATTGAGATCAAAATGATTCTACCAAAAAGTAAATTGTAATACCTAGAGAAAACCCTAAGAACAGAGAAAGGAAAATTACTCAAAAGCCTAGAAAACTTAGCTACACTATGTATTTGTGGGTAGGACGGAATGACATTATTTCTAACAAGACTAGACCAACTACCTGTGCTCTTATATTTTTCTTTTCTTTTTTTTTTCTAATTTTATTTTATTTTTAAACTTTACATAATTGTATTAGTTTTGCCAAATATCAAAATGAATCCGCCACAGGTATACATGTATTCCCCATCCTGAACATCACAGTTACCGCTGGCAGCGTAAGCAGAGAAAAATCAAAGGAGCAAAGAAAAACCTTTGCAAAACCTGCATGGTATCTAAAGAGAGCTGAAAGAAAAAGAAAAACAAAAACACGTGTGGGTGTGTGGTGGTTAGGACTGAGTCAAAACTGGCTAAATGGCTTTGCTGGTGACATGGGTCATGATCTTAGATGACTTGTTATTCACCTGATCTGTCCCTGCATTTTTACCTAATGTTATATAAAATGACTGTTGCCTTGGCAAAATCTTTTGAAATGAATGACTTAATTGCAAGATTCAGACAAACTTTGATGAAAAAAGTCACACCTAAAGTAAAGTCCTATTTACTGATAATGAAAGAGTGATATTCTGTTAACTATTACTATACCATATTGTTTTCCCTATATTCAAAAATATGAAATATACTAATACAGCATTCTTTTTAATCTGATGTCATTTTTAGATACTCTATTATTTTATGTATCACTAAGGAAAAAATGTTGATAGTTGATTATGTCAATTGTAACACACATCTCCATATAGATGTTAGAATCTGAACTTAAAAAGTACTCTTTAGCTTCACTAAAATAAAGCAGCATAATTGTAACATGATCTTTAATGACTTAAAAGACATTCCAGTTTCCTGGAATGTGTTAAAACTACTATTATCACCAAAAACTATTGCAAAGTAGCGTGAAAAAAAGCACTTTCTTGTATATATTTTTTGCAATAAATAATAGTTTACCAATAAAAATAAAATTGGATAAATCACAATTTATGTTTCTAGTCTGAAATGATAAATTTTATTTTTCTTATTGCCATTGAACATCTGAACAAATACACACACATATATGCATAAATCATGTATATATACAATACTGATATACATATACATATATAAATATATCCTTTGTCACAGATTTTTCATAAATTTTAATGTAGTAAATTAAAAAGACTTCAATAAACTTCTACTGATAAATAAGCTATAGAAATAGAAACCAATACAATATTGTAAAGTTAAAAAATAAAATAAAATAAAGAAAAGCAAGTCGAAGAAAAAAAACAGAAATAGAAATAAAAAGTAATTGAAAAAATTGAATTTTTATTCTACTTAGTATCTGTCTGCTTTTCTCCTTTATAAGATTTCTTTCCTTTGGTGTTCCCCTCTCCACAGAGTAACCTAAATTAAGGGTCAAATATATGCTTATTTATATTAATATAATATTTCTTTCATGCCTATGAAGAAAGCATTTTAAGGCCTGGAGAGTAGAAATAATTATTTTTTTTTTTTTACAAAATACAATCACAAAGTATTGTTTATAATTTGAGCATTAAAATCTCAGGGACTTAGGAAACAGAAACAGACTGATACAATCAAATAGTTACTCTCTAAGCCTTTCCCTAATTTTAAGGGATAAATAAAATGCATATTTAGAAAAAGTTATGAAAAAAATGTCTAGGATGGATGGGATTTTAAAGCATTTGTAAGGAGCTAAAATACAAAGAATTGTGTATTATGGGCAACATTTGGAGAGCCTTTTGCATTATTTAAAGCTACCAGGAACATTTGCTTTCTAAAAGTCTATCTTTTAGTATTTTAATCATAAAATGAAAGAATAATGAAGAGACTTGAGCTTGTTGGTTTTCAATTTCTGAACATTTAATTGAAACTCAAGTGTATCATATGTTGTCATTCAAAGACTTTTTAAAAGGGCATGCGTATGTGCTCAGTCGCTAAGTCGTGTCTGACTTTTTGCCACCCCATGGACTGTAGCCCACTGGGCTTCTCTGTCCATGGGATTCTCCAGGCAAGGATACTGGAGTGGGCTGACATTGCCTTCTCCAGGGGATCTTCCCAACCCAGGGATCAAACCCGTGTCTCCTATACCTCCTGCAATCACAGACAGATTCTTTACCACTGTATCACCTGGGAAACCCCTTTAAAAGGAGCAATGACTAAATTGAAAACAAAACATATAACATGAGAATACTTGCTACCTTCAGAGAACTGGTTCAAACTGGGAACGAAGTAGGCTCTTCCTCTTCACTTTTCTCTGACCTTCTTCCTTATTTTCCTGGTCCTTTTCCCTTTCCTGACTGTGCTCCTCCTCTCTGTTTTGGTGTGCTACCATACTCATATCCTAATGGTATCTCTTGTTTCTTTTACTCTTTGTCTGTCATATTTTATTTCCTAGAGCTTTTGGTTTTTAAAGCCTTCTTTAAGTAACTAAAATCTAGCAGTAAAATAATTCAGGATAATATAGTGGTGTGAATCAATGTTTCATATGTTACTCTTTCAACAGCTTAGTATTGAAATTTTTTGTTGTTGTTGTTTCACAATGTATTGGAATATAGTTGATTCATAATGTATTAGATTCAGGTGTATAGATAGCAAATTGATTCAGTTAAACATATATGGATTAGAATTTTAACAGAAGATTTGTTAAGAATATTGCTTTATCTCAAAAAATAAATATGTAATTTAGATTATTCAGAAACAGGATCAATCTAGTGGTTGGTTAAGTTTGTCCTCAAGTTCATTCTATATTTCTCAATTTGTAGATATATTTCCTTATTCTTGTTTCTACTATAAGCTCCACTCTAGTATTTCCAATTATATCTTGGACATTTTTGTTGGTCATCTTGATTGTCTGGAAGGCATTTCAAGTTTAATATAGTCCCAAACAACTTCTGCCTCTTACCCTCTGAAACCTTTTCTTCTTTTTGTGGAAGGTTAATTTCTTAGTTAATAGCACCATTACCTTATTGTTAGCTTTGCTAGACCCATCATATTTATCCCCCTACTTTTCTTCCTGTCCTCTGGCCCTGACCCACTTTGAGTTAAGTAGATCACAAGTCCTGTAGATTCATCTCAGAATTAGCTCTTGAATCTGACTATCTGCTCCTACTTACATAGAATTAGTTTAAAAAATAAATTTTTCTTATTAGAATTTTTATAATGGAATCTTAAAATGTGTCTGTAAGAATGTTTTTCCCTTGTTTGTAATGTGTGTATTCTTTGATCTGCCACTATAAATATCTTTTATAAATGTCAATCATATGTTTCTCTTTTGTTTGAAAATTAGACTCCTCATTATTTTTATTGTGAAATCTAATCACACAACATGGAGTTTAAAAAAAATAGCAACAGACTTCCACATCTAGGCTCAAATTTTCTTTTCTGCTTACATTTTTGTAAATAGCCCACCCAACCCTTACTCCAACCTTAAGTGAAGTGAAAGTGAAGTCGCTCAGTCATGTTCGACTCTTTGTGATCCATGGACTGTAGCTTACCAGGCTTCTCGGTCCATGGGATTTTCCAGGCAAGAATACTGGAGTGGGTTGCCATTTCCTTCTCCAGGAGATCCCAACCCAGGGATTGAACCTGGATCTCCCGCTTTCTAGGCAGACGCTTTACCGTCTGAGCCACCGGGGAAGTCCTAATGAAGTGTTTGCCATTTTCCAAAAAATAAATTATCCTTCCTTTCATCCTAGTCTTCAGGTGGGCTACTTCCTTTCCTAGAATGTATCACACTTACTGACAATAATCATTTCTTCCTCATCTCTAAGCTTTATTTCAGATACCATATCCTCTGCAAAGGTTTTCCTTACTCTCCCAAGCGGTTGACTTCTCTAACTTAGGCATTATTCATGATTATATTGGCTAAGGTTGTATGTTTCATTGCAACCAAATCCCAAACACCAGGACAGACACTGGACTTTCCCTTTAATACTATAATGACACCTCTTGGTACCAAAACCTCAGTCTGTGGTTGGGAGTTATCAGAGTCCTGAATCATTGAAACATTGAGGTTATCCACTCAAAACAGTTTGGATGGGGCTCAGTTCCCTCAAATTTTAGATCATAATAAAGACCGTATCTTTTACCTGGAGAAATAATGAGTGACACACAGGCAATTGTTGGTGGAATCTTTACTAACATTCATGAGGAACATAGGCTAAGATTCTGAATTATGACTGCGGACAAAGAGATGAGGAGAAGACAAATATGAACTTGGTAATCAGTATCATGTGAAGGAAGGAAAGAGCAAAATCTAGAATTACTTCCAGGTTTCTAGTTTTGCCAAATATAGATTCCCAATAAGAGAAATAGTGGATAAAAGGGGAGGATCAGCTTTGAATATCTGGATTTAGCTGCTTTTATCATAAAAGCTTGTATTTCCTTTAAATAATTAGATATGTTAATACTGATATCTTATAGGCTAGATCAGATGTTGACTTTCTTTGGAAAGGGGCCAAGCAGTAAGTATTTTTAGCTTTGAATGCAGCTATTTAAATTTGCCTTTTCAGGGTGAAAGCAGCCATAGACAAAATGAATAAACATGTCTGTATTCTGATAAAACTTTATTTACAAAAACAAGTGGCAAGCCAAATCCAGCCTACAGGCGATAATTTGCTGACCCTTGATCTAGAAAATTGAGGCTCTCAGTGAAGAGGAGGATAAATGCCATCAATAAAGATGAGATTACTCAAGAAAGTATCTAAAGAGATCAGTGTGTCATTGGATCAGAAGAGTAGGACCCAGAAGAAATCAGGATAAAATGATCAGATGCCAGAAATATTGGGAAACAAGAAAGAGAATTGTTATAGAAATGGGAAATGGGATTTTTAAGAAGGTCAACTGTTAGTGCAGCTGAGCTTTGGTTTAATATTGGCAAAAAGAGAAAGAAAAAAAGATCACTGACTTGATTTTGTAATGAAGCAATCACTAGTGATGTGAGAGACAGATATTTCCAGAGTGTGGGGGCAAATGTCATTTTGCAGTAGGAGGGGTCAGTGAAAATATAAAAGGGAAACTGATGAATATCCATTACTGTCTCAAGAAGGTTGACTCAAGTAAAAGACTGACAATCTAGTGTAAGGGAGGGAGTTCTTTTTGGTCTCAGTTTTGCATCATCCTCAGACCGTCTGTATAGACTTAGACAAGGTATGAATTGTATATTAATAATTTTGCATTGTTGCTGTTGTTAAGATCTTTAAAATCTCTGATTAGCATGTAATGCTTGGCATACAGGCAAATTAATGTTGTAGAATTTAAAAGTACTTCACTGTACAGCAGAAACTGACACAATATTGTAAAGCAACTATACTCCAGTAAACAAGTACAGCGAAATATTTTTGCTGTTGTTGCTGTTTAGTCACTAAGTCGTGTCTGACTCTTCTGGGACGCCATGAACCATAGCTCACCAGGCTTCTCTGTCCATTGGATTTCCCAGGCAAGACCACTCGAGTGGGTTGCCATTTCCTCCTCCAGGGCATCTTACCGACCCAAGGATAGAAACCATGTCTCCTGTACTGACAAGTGGATTCTTTACCACTGAGCCACCTGGAAAGCCCATAAAAATATTTCAGTAGATAAATAATACAAGAGAATATTAACAGTTGTTAAGTCTAATTGATGGAGATACAGTTTTCATTGTTATTTCAACTTTTCTTTGTGTTTGAAATTTTCATATAAAATAGTGGAAAATACTAATTAAAAAACCAAATTTCTAAAAAAATTAAAAAATAAAATAAAATTATGCATTAAGCATTATTTGTTCAAGCTTGCTGTCTGCCAGATTTCATTTTTCTTTTTATTAATATATTTACCTTTTAGTCCTTTTATTATATTTTATATTATAATTATTAATATATTGATTTATATATTTATTTATATAAAATCAACACATTAATTAATATATTATATATATTAATTAATTATATATTAATTAATATATAATTGTATATTATATATTTTAATATATTCCTTTGATTAATATATTTACCTAAGAGACTTAGGCCACATGCACATAATCAAAATAAATGTGAACTTCTATGTGTCCTAATCTCAAAAATGGACCAGATTCCTATGAAAAAATGTTTCAAAACATTAAAATAATCTAGAAAAAAGTGATTATATATTTAATATTCAAAATATACTAATGAAATGAATGTTCCCTTTATTTCACCATTCCAATTCTGTCCAAACATGAATTGAGGTTCAGAGAAGTTGCATCATGTTGGAGATTATAGTGTGGTATCAACATTTATTCTATGCCCATCCCATAGGGAGATAATATACGTTATCACTGAATTATTAATTATCTATGAATGAAGAAAATTGTGATGAACATTTTTTGTGTAATTAATTCTGTGCCAGACCCTTTTATAAGCACACAATAGGTGTTGACTTTCTTAATCCTTATAATAGACTTAAGAGGTAGTTAACCATTTCTGTCTCCATTATAATTGTTAATAGATAAAAAAAACTGAGGTTCAGAGAGGTAATTGGCCCCAGGTTACATGACTGGAAAGTAGTGGCACAAGGATGTGAATTCAGAAAGATGCTTCTAGAACCTTATCTCTTGATCATGAAGATGATGTGGTTGTGTTAAACTGCAAATGATGGAGGTCAGTTTCCACTGGAATATTATTAATTCATTTGAGAAAAATAATCAAATGTGACTTTATTTTTCAATAACATAATATTTCCTTTTTAAAAAGTTAATTTATTTATTTTAATTGGAGGCTAATTACTTTACAATATTGTAGTGGTTTTTGCTGTACATTGACATGAATCAGCCATGGGTGCACATGTGTTCCCCATCCTGAAGCCCCCTTCCACCTCCCTCCAGATCTCATGCCTCAGGGTCATCCCAGTGCACCAGCCCTGAGCACCCTGTCTCATGCATCGAACCTGGACTGGTGATCTATTTCACATATGATAATACACATGTTTCAATGCTATTCTCTCAAATCATCCCACCCTCGCCTTCTCCCACAGAGTCCAAAAGTCTGTTCTTTACTTCTGTGTCTCTTTTGCTGTCTTGCATATAGGGTCATCGTTATCATCTTTCTAAATTCCACATATATGTGTTAATATCCTGTATTGGTGTTTTTCTTTCTGACTTACTTCACTCTGTATAATAGGCTCCAGTTTCATCCACCTCATTAGAACTGATTCAGATGTATTCTTTCTAACGGCTGAGTAATACTCCATTGTGTATATGTACCACAGCTTTCTTATCCATTCGTCTCCCAATGGACATCTAGGTTGCTTCCATGTCCTGGCTATTATAAACAGTGCTGCAATGAACATTGGGGTACATGTGTCTCTTCCAATTCTGGTTTCCTTGGTGTGTATGCCCAGCAGTGGGATTGCTGGGTCATATGGCAGCTCTATTTACAGTTTTTTAAGGAATTTCCACACTATTCTCCATAGTGACTGTACTAGTCTACATTCCCACCAACAGTGTAAGAAGGTTTCCTTTACTCTGCACCCTCTCCAGCATTTATTGTTTGTAGACTTTTTGAAAGCAGCCATTCTGACCGGCGTGAGATGGTACCTCACGGTGGTTTTGATTTGCATTTCTCTGATAATGAGTGATGTTGAGCCTCTTTTCATGTTTTTGTTAGCTATCTGTATGTCTTCTTTGGAGAAATGTCTGTTTAGTTCTTTGGCCCATTTATTGATCGGGTTGTTATTTTTATGGAATTGAGCTAATATTTCTTATAGTAATAAAGATCCAGACCATTCCTTTCATCTCCTCCTGAGTCTCTAAGACAGTATCCCTATAAGCCTATTCAGTATTTCTTATCATATTGATGATGGAACAAGAGGCTTTCAAGGTTTCTCAATGACACTTGAATCAGAATTCTTGTTAGAAAGAACCACCAACAATGCTCCAGGGCATTGAAACCCCAGTGAGAATTTTCTGGCTTCCCAAACTTCAGAATAAATAGATTCCATTTGAGAATTGTAGAGAAAGTGTGCAAAAGTGATCTCATCACAGTCCCCACTCTTTTAGTCTTTTTCTTGTCAACTCACTTCAGTTTCTGCTTTTTCCATAAATAATTCTAAAACATTGTCTCACCTATAGTACAGGAAATTGTGAAGAAGTTTAAAGGAAGCATTAATTGGCAGAGCTCAAGAATGTAAAAGAATGGACCAAGTATCAAGGCGATTAAAGGGAATATGGGGTAAATGCTGTTACCCCAGAGCCTGAAAGGTATATATTCTAGGCTTCATCTTGCTGTCTCTGGTTCATTGATGCTAATAAAAAAATAACACTTCATGTCTCCCCCATGTTTTTCTCTTTTTCATCAGCAAGTATAAACACATAGGTATATACACTATGGTACATTCTGTTCAGATTTCACCTAGATGACAGCTCCGAACTACAACCGATTAATTCATTCAACAAAAAATTTTTATGATACGTTTGTCAGAGTACATCTAAATTAAGACTCATATAATGGCATTCTACAGTAAATACACTAGTTCAGTTCAGTCGCCTAGTCGTGTCCGACTCTTTGCGACCCCATGAATTGCAGTACTCCAGGCCTCCCTGTCCATTACCAGCTCCCGGAGTTCAACCAAACTCATGTCCATCGAGTCAGTGATGCCATCCAGCCATCTAATCCTCTGTCGTCCCCTTCTCCTCCTGCCCCCAATTCCTCCTAGCATCAGAGTCTTTTCCAATGAGTCAATTCTTCACATGAGGTTGCCAAAGTACTGGAGTTTCAGCTTTAGCATCATACTTTTCAAAGAACACCTAGGACTGATCACCTTTAGAATGGACTGGTTGGATCACCTTGCAGTCCAAGGGACTCTCAAGAGTCTTCTCCAATACCACAGTTCAAAAGCATCAATTCTTTGGCGCTCAGACTTTTTCACAGCCCAACTCTCACATCCATACATGACCACTGGAAAAACCATAGCCTTGACTCAACGGACCTTTGTTGGCAAAGTAATGTCTCTGCTTTTCAATATGCTATCTAGGTTGTTCATAACTTTCCTTCCAAGGAGTAAGCGTCTTTTAATTTCATGGCTGCAATCACCAACCACAGTGATTTTGGAGCACAGAAAAATAAAGTCTGACACTGTTTCCACTGTTTCCCCATCTATTTGCCATGAAGTGATGGGACCAGATGCCATGATCTTCGTTTTCTGAATGTTGAGCTTTAAGCCAACTTTTGCACTCTCCTTCCACTTTCATCAAGAAGATTTTTAGTTCCCTTTCACTTTCTGCCATAAGGGTGGTGTCATCTGCATATCTGAGGTTATTGATATTTCTCCCGGCAATCTTGATTCCAGCTTGTGCTTCTTCCAGTCCAGCGTTTCTCATGATGTACTCTGCATACAAGTTAAATAAGCAGGATGACAATATACAACCTTGACGTACTCCTTTTCCTATTTGGAACCAGTCTATTGTTCCATGTCCAGTTTGAACTGTTGCTTCCTGACCTGCATATAGATTTCTCAAGAGGCAGGTCAGGTGGTCTGGTATTCCCATCTCTTTCAGAATTTTCCATAGTTTCTTGTGATCCACACAGTCAAAGGCTTTGTCATAGTCAATAAAGCAGAAATAGATGTTTTTCTGGAACTCTCTTGCTTTTTCCATGATCCAGCGGATGTTGGCCATTTGATCTCTGGTTCCTCTGCCTTTTCTAAAACCAGCTTGAACATCAGGAAGTTCACAGTTCACATATTGTTGAAGCCTGGCTTGGAGAATTTTGAGCGTTACTTTACTAGTATGTGAGATGAGTGCAATTGTGTGGTAGTTTGCACATTCTTTGGCATTGCCTTTCTTTGGGACTGGAATGAAAACTGACCTTTTCCAGTCCTGTGGCCACTGCTGAGTATTCCAAATTTGCTGGCACATTGAGTGCAGCACTTTTACAGCCTCATGTTTCAGGATTTGAAATAGCTCCACTGGAATTCCATCACCTCGACTAGCTTTGTTCGTAGTGATGCTTTCTAAGGCCCACTTGACTTCACATTCCAGAATGTCTGGCTCTAGGTCAGTGATCACACCATCGTGATTATCTGGGTCATGAAGATCTTTTTTGTACAGTTCTTCTGTTTATTCCTGTCACCTCTTCTTAATATCTTCTACTTCTGTTAGGTCCATACCATTTCTGTCCTTTATTGAGCCCATCTTTGCATGAAATGTTCCCTTGGTATCTCTGATTTTCTTGAAGAGATCTCTAGTCTTTCCCATTCTGTTGTTTTCCTCTATTTCTTTGCATTGATCACTGAGGAAGGCTCTTATCTCTTCTTGCTATTCTTTGGAACCCTTCATTCAGATGCTTATGTCTTTCCTTTTCTCCTTTGCTTTTAGCTTCTCTTCTTGTCACAGCTATTTGCAAGGCCTCCCCAGACAGCCATTTTGGCTTTTTGCATTTGTTTTCCATGGGGATGGTCTTGATCCCTGTCTCCTGTACAATGTCATGAACCTCTGTCCATAACTCATCAGGCACTCTATCAGATCTAGTCCTTTAAATCTATTTCTCACTTCCACTGTATAATCATAAGGGATTTGATTTAGGTCATACCTGAATGATCTAGTGGTTTCCCCCAGTTTCTTCAAATTAGATCTGAATTTGGCAATAAGGAGTTCATGACCTGAGCCACAGTCAGCTCCCAGTCTTGTTTTTGCTGACTGTATAGAGCTTCTCCATCTTTGGCTGCAAAGGATATAATCAATCTGATTTTGGTGTTGGCCATCTGGTGATGTCCATGTAGAGTCTTCTCTTGTGTTGTTGGAAGAGGATGTTTGCTATGACAAGTGCGTTCTCTTGGCAAAATTCTATGAGCCTTTGCCCTGCTTCATTCTGTATTCCAAGGCCAAATTTGCCTGTTATTCCAGGTGTTTCTTGATTTCCTACTTTTGCATTCCAGTCCCCTATAATGAAAACGACATCTTTTGGGGGTGTTAGTTCTCAAAGGTCTTGTAGGTCTTCATAGAACCGTTCATATTCAGCTTATTCAGTGTTACTGTTTGGAGCATAGACTTGGATTACTGGATATTGAATGATTTGCCTTGGAAATGAACAGAGATCTTTCTGTGGTTTTTGAGATTGCATCCAAGCACTGTATTTTGGACTATTTTGTTGACCATGATGGCTACTCCATTTCTATTGAGGGATTCCTGCCCACAGTAGTCAATATAATGGTCATCTGAGTTAAATTCACCCATTCCAGTCCATTTTAGTTCGGAGATTCCTAGAATGTCAATGTTCACTCTTGCCATCTCCTGTTTGACCACTTCCAATTTGCCTTGATTCATGCACCTAACATTCCAGGTTCCTATGCAATATTGCTGTTTACAGCATTGGACCTTGCTTCCATCACCAGTCACATCCACAACTGGGTACTGTTTTTTGCTTTGGCTCCATCCCTTCATTCTTTCTGAAGTTATTTCTCCACTGATCTCCAGTAGCATATTGGGCACCTATCAACCTGGGGAATTCTTTCACTAGTCATTTGCAATACTAAATTTCCAGGACATTTTTCCTTCTGTCATTCAAGGGAAGAGCTGTTATGTGAAACAAGCCCCTATACTCATAATATTATAGAAAGAAATTTAATAATGAAAAATATCAAAATAGCATATTAGAATTAAGCTACAAACATATATATATTAACATATAATATCAAAGCTATACACACACACACACACACACTCACACTCACACACACGCATGGGTTTCCCTGGTAGCTTAGCTGGTAAAGAATCCACCTGCAATGCAGGATACCGCAGTTCGATTCCTGGATTGGGAAGATCCCCTGGAGAAGGGATAGGCTACCCAGTCCAGTATTCTTGGGCTTCCCTGGGGGCTCAGATGGTAAAGAATCATCCTGCAATGAGGGAGACCTGCCTGGGTTCAATCTGTGGCTTGGGAAGACCCCTTGGAGGAGGGCATGGCAACCCACTCTGGTATTCTTGCCTGGAGAATCCCCATGAACAGAGGAGCCTGGTGGGCTACAGTCCATGGGATTGCAAAGAGTTGGACACAACTGAGCAACTAAGCACAACACAGCACATACAAATATATGTACACACAGACACATATGTACATATGTACACACATACACAGGCTTCCCAGATGGTGCAGTGGTAAAGAATCTGCCTACCAATACAGAAGGCATAAGAGATGCAGGTTTGGTATCTGGGTCAGGAAGATCTCTTGGAGTAGGAAATGGGAACCCACTCCAATAATCTTGCCTGAAAAATTCCGTGGTCAGAGAAGCTTGGTGGGCTACAGTCCTTGGGGGTCGCAAAGAGTCGGACATGACTGAGCATGCACACATATACATACAATTACATACATATATACACACATTCCACTTCCTTGTAAGAGTCTTTACATACGAAGGAAGAAAAATACATTCTGGACATCACTCTCCCCAAGAAAATACCTGGTAATTAATCTGCTTTTTTTTTTTTTTTTTATACAGCCTTGATGTACTCCTTTTCCTATTTGGAACCAGTCTGTTTTTCCATGTCCAGTTCTAACTATTGCTTTTTGACCTGCACACAGATTTCTCAGGAAGCAAGTCAGGTGGCCTGGTATTCCCATCTCTTTAATAATTTTCCACAGTTTGTTATGATCCATACAGTCAAAGGCTTTGGCATAGTCAATAAAGCAGTAGATTTTTTTCTCGTGCTTTTTTGATGATCCAACAGATGTTGGCAATTTGATCTCTGGTTCCTCTGCCTTTTCTAAATCCAACTTGAACATCTGGAAGTTCATGATTCAAGTACTGTTGAAGCCTGGCTTGGAGAATTTTGAGCATTATTTTGCTAGCGTGTAAGATGAGTATAATTGTGTTATAGCTTGAACATTCTTTGGCATTGCCTTTCTTTGGGGTTGGAATGAAAACTGACCTTTTCCAGTCCTGAGTTTTCCTAATTTGCTGACATTTTGAGTGCAGCACTTTAACAGCATTATCTTTTAGGATTTGAAATAACTCAACTAGAATTCCATTGCCTCCACTAGCTTTATTCATAGTGATGTTTCCTACGGTCCACTTGACTTCACATTCCAGGATGTCTGGCTCTAGGTGAGTGAGCACACCATTGTGGTTATCTGGGTCATGAAGATCTTTTTTGTACAGTTCTTCTGTGTATTCTTGCCACCTCTTCTTAATATCTTCTGCTTCTGTTAGGCCCATACCATCCCTGTCCTTAATTGTGCCCATCTTTGCATGAAATGTTCCCTTGGTATCTCTAATTTTCTTGAAGAGATCTCTAGTCTTCCCCATTCTAAGGTTTTCCTCTGTTTCTGCATTTTTTATGCAATACCAGAAAGAGTAATATAGGTTAATAGCCTCTATATTCTAATATAAGCTTACATTTCACCTGAAGATTGCAGGAATTTGCAGGAACAAATTGCAGAACAATATGTTCAAAGGGATGGACAGGAAGAACTAAAGCATCATTTGGTGAATGAAAGATCAAAAAGAAATGTAGAAGAGACCAGAATTTGGTGGTTAGTTCAGTTCAGTTCAGTTCAGTCGCTCAGTCATGTCCAACTCTTTGTGACCTCATGAATTGCAGCACGCCAGGCCTCCCTGTCCATCACCAACTCCCGCAGTTCACTCAGACTCACGTCCATCCAGTCGGTGATGCCATCCAGCCATCTCATCCTCTGTTGTCCCCTTCTCCTCCTGCCCCCAATCCCTCCCAGCATCAGAGTCTTTTCCAACGAGTCAGCTCTTCTCATGAGGTGGCCAAAGTACTGGAGTTTCAGCTTCAGCATCATTCCTTCCAAAGAAATCCCAGGGCTGATCTCCTTCAGAATGGACTGGTTGGATCTCCTTGCAGTCCAAGTTAGGTGGCTGTTATAATGAGAATGGAAATCAAATTTACTGGAAACAGAGACCACACCACCATCTCGAAATTAATGGGTACAAACCAAAGCAAAAGACAATACTGGGATATTTTTGCATATTGATATTAAAACAAAATAGCAGAACGAATAAAAGTATTTTCTATAAGTATTTAAAATTCATAAATCTTAAAACATAATGAAACTAAATTGTTACATAAATTTTAATTTTAAAATGTGTGAGTGTATTACAAAGCCTTGGGGAACAATGTAAAGATATAAAAATATGTGGTAAAGATACATTATTATTTCAATATAAACTTTTGGCATCTACTGAACATGCTGCCTCATCTTATTTTATTTCTTTTTCAGATTGTTTTTTATTGGAGTATACTTGCTTTACAATGTTGTGTTAGCCTCCACTGTACAGCAAAGTGAATCAGCTATACATACACATTTATCCCCTCTTTTTTGGATTTCCTTCCCATTTAGGACACCACAGAGCACTGTGCTCTGTGCTGTACAGTAGGTTCTCATTAATTATCTATTTTATAAGCATTGTTGTTGTTGTTTAGTCGCTAAGTTGAGTCAGACTCTTTTGGGACCCCATGGACTGTAGCCCACCAGGTTCCCCTGTCCATGGGAATTCCTAGGCAGGAATACTGGAGTGGTTTGCCATTTCCTTCTCCAGGAGATCTTTCCAACCAAGGGATCAAACCCACATCTCCTGCACTGCAGGCAGATTCTTTACCACTGAGCCACTTGGGAAGCCCTATCTAAATTACACATAGTATCAATTGTGTTACATGTCAATCTCAGTGTCCCAATTCATCCCCCATCCCCACCCCCAGCAGAACAGTTGCTTCTTTTGCCTTCACTCTCCTCCACTGAGTGATGTTCTCAGAATGACCTCACTGATGTTGCTGGTCAGGGTCGACTTCAACCACGTCCAAGTCCTGTGAAGTGAAGTGAAGTGAAGTGGCTTAGTCGTATCTGACTCTTTGTGACTCCACGGACTGTAGCCTACCAGGCTCCTCCATCCATGGGATTTTCCAGGTCAGGGTCGACTTCAACCATGTCCAAGTCCTGTAGAGCCTTTTTAATGAAACATTCAGGTCCATTGTCTCTGGTTTTAAGCTAAAGTTGTGTATATTTCAGAACAATCAGCCCAGAAAGGGGATGTCACTGTCCTCCACCTAATTTCTGGTGTGATTCCCCCTTTATCTCTAAGAGCACCTTGGTATTTTCTTTCCAGTTCTGAGCTCAACCTTTGGTTGAGTGAGAGAAGAGGAGCAACATGGGGACGTGGAGGATGGTAGTGACAGGAACTGAATAGTAATAAGGGATGAGAAGGGTATGTAGACAGGAGCTTGGGAATGGAGTGGGTGACATTCAGCAAAGGGGAAGGGTGCAGGGACACAAAGCTGAAGGAAGAAGGATGAACAGAGATGTTGCTTGATGGCTAGATGTCTGAGATAACATTGCAAATGCACACACAAAATTATACATATTGGTATTTTGATACTTTAAAAGGGCAAGTTATACCAGGATATTGAGAGCTCACAATGCAATCACTGGCTGTAATATATTGGGGCAGAAAACTTGAAAATGCCAAAGAGTACCTGCAGTTTTAGATCTCAAGAGTGCACATGAGAATGTAATACTCGATGAACTTGAGCCTAGCTGTTATTGCTTTGGGCTTGCGTGCATCTGACAATTTTCCTTCCAATCAAAGGATCACTTCAAATAACGCAGAAAACAAATCTTTCCATGCAATAATCATTTTTAAAACAATTTCTTTATAACAATAAATAAAAGGAGAGAATGTAAATGGAGCATACGGTTAATTGACAGCCATACTCCCCAGCAAACTTGTAAATAGTAACATTCTCACAGGAATTAAATCAGTTGCACTGTGGGTAACTCTAGAATTCAAAAGGTGCCACAGTTCTTCACTTTGTGTTGATGGAACTGAACGGCATTAACCTTTTCACTTGCACTAACAAAGACAAGTGAAGACACTGTGTACTATGACTCCTGCACATTTATGTTTTGTTTTTTGCCCAGGGCTTTCTACAATTATCCCACACTTCAGAACTAATTTCTCTGCACGTTTACCTACATTGTTTCGGCACTACTCCTGCAACACCACAATCTCATTAACTCTTTTTTTTTTTCTTCCACAAGGAAGATTTATAAGGACATAGAAGAAATAATTATTTGGTGATATAATATTGGGTAAATTTTTGTAGCTTTTGCAAATAGGTTAGCCCTCATCTAATTTTTTTTTTATCCCTTAAGTCTTATAAATAACACTGTACAGTTTCCATTGACAGCTCTGACTATTCTCCTAGTAGTGAATGAAAATTCAGACTTCTTTTAGGTGGGGGCAGGAGAGAAAGGGAAAATCAAATTGAAATTTAGAACTTGAGTCCTGTTTTAATAATAGGAACCTCTTTATTTAAATATTTATTTCTTCATTTTCTTTTTGAATTCAAAATATGTATACATACATATATATGTACAAACATATATATACACAAGTATATACCTATGCATATGTAAAATATATACTTTTTGTTTTACAAGCACAAAGTTGGCAAATAATTTAGCACCAAAAATCAGCTTTTTAATTTTGTATTTATTTATTTTTGTTACTTTTCCTATGTAATTTTAAAGTTGATATTATGTTGTATTTTCATTTTTATTCTGATCAAGACATTTACTTTTTTTAAAATTTTTTGGCCAAATAGCATGCTTGATATTATTTCCCCAACCAAGGATTGAACATGTGCCCTGTTCCCCCCCCACTGCCCCTGCAGTGGAAGCATGGAGTCTTAACCACTGGAAGTCTTCAGCTTTTTTAGATATACATATATACACATGTATATGCCTGTCTTTTTGCAACTCACAAATAATTAAGTCATTGCAGAGGGATGGAAAGTTGTATTTTAAGGCAATTTATAAAATGGGATTCCTTGACTACAATGAGAAAGGATTACCAACAAACCAGCAGAAATTTCACTGTGTAAGCACAGATAGGAAAATCTTTTACTTTTCCTTAACCAAAAGCAAGTTTGATAGCAGCAAACAAAATACTTCTATGAAAATAAACTCAGCCTGGATAAGAATTAACATTGAAGAGTGTCCAAACTTCAGTAGGAAGAGTTGAACAATTGTGTTCAGTTCAGTTCTAGTGCACACAGGGAAGGGCTGCTGATACGAGGAGGAGTCTGATTATGTCTTCATGGTAGATTTGTAAGGATGAGATCTACTTACCAAGTGGGGAAAAAGAGGGCAGGATGAATTTGGAGACTGGAATTGACATATATACATGATTCATACTATATATAAAATAGATGACTAATGAGAACTTACTGTTTAGCTCAGGCAACTCTACTCAGTGCTGACCTAGATGTGAAGGAAACCCAAAGAAGAGGGGATTACATATAGCTGATTTACTTTGCTATACAGTAAAAACTAATAAAATATTGTAACATAACTATGCTCAAATAAAAATTAACTTTGAAAAGAACCAGGTCTGCTTACCTAGAAGAGAGGTTGTAGTAGAGGACATGTAAGCTGTCTTCAAATATTTGAGGGATTGTCATGAAGAGGAGGGAGCAAACACAATGGGGACCAATGAGTTATATATGGGCTTAAAAATGGAAGAATTTATTAAGAATAGGTAGGACAGACAGCGGAGAAGGCAATGGCACCCCACTCCAGCACTCTTGCCTGGAAAATCCCATGGACGGAGGAGCCTGGTGGGCTGCAATCCATGGGCTCGCTAAGAGTCGGACATGACTGAGCGACTTCACTTTCACTCTTCACTTTCATGCATTGGAGAAGGAAATGACAACCCACTCCAGTGTTCTTGCCTGGAGAATCCCAGGGACGGGGGAGCCTGGTGGGCTTCCGTCTATGGGGTCGCACAGAATCGGACACGACTGAAGCAACTTAGCAGCAGGAGCAGCAGGACAGACAGAATGTAGCATCATGGAATAAAGATTTAAAATAAGACCTGGATGTCCACCTGCCAGGAGTGCTATTGAGATGATCTTGGCATGGAGGTTGTAACAAGTGGCCTCTAGGATTCGTTAATGCTGGGGAAGATCGAGGGCAAGAGGAGAAGGGAGCAACAGAGCATAGATGGTTGGATGGCATCACCGACTCAATGGACATGAGTTTGAGCAAACTGCCAGAGACAGTGAAGAACAGGGAAGCCTGACGTGCTTCAGTCCATGGGGTCACAAAGAGTCTGACATGACTGAGACTGAACAACAACTAGGATTACTTCCATCTCTAAATCTCATGAGTTCTCTGTCTGTTGAGTACCATTCTGGTCATAGGAATTCTACCAAAGAATGTGCAGCGTCTTCCAAGCCATGCTTTGAGGAATACTAGTTCTGGTGAATGCTGACCATTGTATAATGTAAAAAAGAAAAAGGATCCTGTGGTCCAATTAGTTTGGGGAACATTGTTTAACATACCCTCTTCTTGGAGAATATAAACACATATTTGCATAGTAAAAGTCCTGAGCAGCCTTGCATTTAAAAAAATCCTTGTTAGCTGGGAATAACCCAACACTCTCTCAATTTAATTGAAAATAAAGCACTTTTACAGTACATCTATTTGTAAACTGAAGGAACAATTGTTCCTTGGAATATTACTTTTGGAAACAGCAATTAATATACAATAAAAGCAGTTCCTTAAGTCAATGCCAAATGCATTCTGAATACATTTACAGACATTTAATATACAAAGGAGAAAATTTACATGTAGAGGAAAGATTCTTTTTCCAGAAAATTAAAAAGTCATTATAAAGTTCCCTAAACACCTGCCTTTTAAATATTAACCAATCATGCATTTCAGATATGCATACACTTTAAAATGTTGTCTTCAGTGCGCTGGGAAGGCCCAGGGGGATGGTATGGGGAGGTTGGGAGGGAGGAGGGTTCAGGATGGGGAGCATGTGATTTTTTTTTAAAAGTAATAAAGAGAATTAAAAAAAAAAAAAAAATTTTTTTTGGAAAGAAGTGTTTGTCTTGTGGGCCTATTGCAGCTTTTGAAGATGTTCTGCTGAATAAGGCTGTCCATGCCTGTTGAAAGACTATTTAGCTTTGCCAAACTGGTCCCTTTGTTTATGCTGAGCCATTTGGGTTTCCCCCTTTATTTTGTCGATATGGCTGAGTTTTGGGGTATTGTCCATTCTAACAAAACCAGGACTGCAGTCTTCTTAAAGCATACAGGGACAGTTTCCCTCAACTTGGCATTATAGCTGACCTGGACACCTAGCTTAAGCCCAAAAAAAAAAAAAAAAAATAAAATAAAATAAAATAAAATGTTGTCTTCATTCTTCATAACTAAATATCCAATTAATGAACCTTATTTTGGAGAGTTTCTAATTAAGGTTAGAAATTGTCCCCATTTTTTCTGTCTGTTGATTTTTATCTCTATTAATCAATGTTCTTAATTTTGTAAGAAATACTTGCTTTATACTTGTATCATTACTTTTACTTCTCTATTGAAAACTCATCTTTATGAAAGAATAGAAATAAAATGCGTACACTTTTCAAATAATGTCACAAGCACTGTTGTAGAGATGAAAATGGTGACACGATTGGCACTAAACTGTTGTCTGGGAGACAAGCGCCCCCATGTGATAGCTCAAAATTCCCCATTTATTAAAAAGGTTAAATATCCAAATTTGATATCTAAACTGTTGTTTAGAGCTTTCTCTACTCAATAAGTAAACCAGAAATATATCGTTTCATTAGTATATCTTTAGAATCACATTTTAATAATTATTTCAATTATAAACATTTAAATTCAAAGCTGATCATATCAGTCTCTGATAATTTATATTAAAGAATTAATTACTTCACTTATAACTTTAATTCTTTTGGGTGTCTGGTGTGTCCTCTGGATCTATTCTCAGAACTTACAATTCTGCTCAGGTCATTTCATCTTATGGAGAAGGAAATGGCACCCCACTCCAGCACTCTTGCCTGGAAAATCCCATGGACGGAGTAGGCTGGTAGGCTACAGTTCCTAGGGTCTCGAAGAGTCCGACAGGACTGAGCGACTTCACTTTCACTTTTCACTTTCATGCATTGGAGAAGGAAATGGCAACCCACTCCAGTGTTCTTTCCTGGAGAATCCCAGGGACGGGGGAGCCCGGTGGGACTCACAGGGTCGGACACAACTGAAGTGACTTAGCCGAAACAGCAGTAGCAGCGGCATTTCATCTTATAAACAAACACACAAACAAAAAGTCTTTACTTCATTTCTCATAATTCCATAATTTTATATTCTTTTTCATCATGCTTGAACTCCAAACAGAATTTTTTAAACTTATCCTCCTTTGAAAAATAAAATTAATTCCCCTATTATGCCCCATAACATTTCCTGTGTGTTATAATTGGAGCATTGTGTAGAATCTTAATTGTTTTTATCCACTTGCCTGCTTCATTATGAGAATGTAACTCCACTGAGATAAGGATCTTGTTTTATTTGTCTCTCATATCTTCTAGAACACCATAATGTTTTTGAATCAATGAATATGTGACTGAAGAAAGCTATGTTCTCCTCTGAATCTCCAGTGCCTAGCTCAGGCCTTAACACAGTGTTGGACATTCACATTTTTCGATACACCTTGATGTCAGGATTCATCTACGGTTCATTTTTATGTGCCATTCTATCATCCTTTATATTCTATCATGTACTTCATATATATGTTCAATAACATTAGCTCAATGAAAGAATAAAAATTAACGTAACCTATACCTGCTCCTCAGAGAAGGCAATGGCAACCCACTCCAGTATTCATGCCTGGAAAATCCCATGGACAGAAGATCCTGGTGGGCTGCAGTCCATGGGGTCGCTAAGGGTCGGACACAACTGAGCCACTTCACTTTCACTTTTCACTTTCCTGCATTGGAGAAGGAAATGGCAACCTACTCCAGTGTTCTTGCCTGGAGAATCCCAGGGATGGGGGAGCCTGGTGGGCTGTCGTCTATGGGGTCGCACGGAGTTGGACACGACTGAAGCGACTTAGCAGCAGCAGCAGCAGCAGCAGCAGCAGCATACCTGCTCCTTCCACTTTTTAATCTATTCATGTTGGAACCCTGGAAATGTGGGTCTCTTCATACCTTTTCTAAACATCACAATAATCTCTTAGTTTTCAAAACCATTGATATGCAGCCTGTAACAATGCTTATGAAACCATTCTTCTTACAACTGTTCATGACTTTCAGGAAAACATATCTTTCTTGTTCTTTTACCCTTCTGATCACACCTCTTCTTCTTTGAAGCTAACCTTCTTTATTCTTTTGGGTTTACTTATTTGTTTTGTTTTCTACATATCTTTGGAAATTGTAAATTCCATATTTTAAAAAAATATTTATTTATTTTGGCTGTGTCAGGTCTTAGTTTGGCATGCAGGCATTAGTTGAGTTGCTGAAGGCTCAAAGGCCAGGTCAGAATAGCTGGATTTCAAAAGGATTAATATGGATTCCTTATAGGTGCAGGTAAAGTAACGCTAGTAAAGTAATGCTCAAAATTCTCCAAGCCAGGCTTCAGCAATATGTGAACCGTGAACTTCCTGATGTTCAAGCTGGTTTTAGAAAGGGCAGAGGAACCAGAGATCAAACTGCCAACATCTGCTGGATCATAGAAAAAGCAAGAGAGTTCCAGAAAAACATCTATTTCTGCTTTATTGACTATGCCAAAGCCTTTGACTGTGTGGATCACAATAAACTGTGGAAAATTCTGAAAGAGATGGGAATACCAGACCACCTGATCTGCCTCTTGAGAAACCTACATGCAGGTCAGGAAGCAACAGTTAGAACTGGACATGGAACAACACACTGGTTCCAAATAGGAAAAGGAGTTCGTCAAGGCTGTATTTACTTAACTTATATGCAGAGTACATCACGAGAAACTCTGGACTGGAAGAAACACAAGCTGGAATCAAGATTGCCGGGAGAAATATCAATAACCTCAGATATGCAGATGACACCACCCTTATGGCAGAAAGTGAAGAGGAACTCAAAAGCCTCTTGATGAAAGTGAAAGTGGAGAGTGAAAAACTTGGCTTAAAGCTCAACATTCAGAAAACGAAGATTATGGCATCCAGTCCCATCACTTCATGGGAAATAGATGGGGAAACAGTGGAAACAGTGTCAGACTTTATTTTTCTGGGCTCCAAAATCACGACAGATGGTGACTGCAACCATGAAATTAAAAGACGCCTTACTCCTTGGAAGGAAAGTTATGACCAACCTAGATAGCATATTCAAAAGCAGAGACATTACTTTGCCAACAAAGGTTCATCTAGTCAAGACTATGGTTTTTCCTGTGGTCATGTATGGATGTGATAGTTGGACTGTGAAGAAGGCTGAGCACTGAAGAATTGATGCTTTTGAACTGTGGTGTTGGAGAAGACTCTTGAGAGTCCCTTGGACTGCAAGGAGATCCAACCAGTCTATTCTGAAGGAGATCAGCCCTGGGATTTCTTTGGAAGGAACGATGCTAAAGCTGAAACTCCAGTACTTTGGCCACCTCATGCAAAGAGTTGACTCATTGGAAAAGACTCTGACGCTGGGAGGGATTGGGGGCAGGAGGGAAAGGGGACGACAGAGGATGAGATGGCTGGATGGCATCACTGACTCAATGGACATGAGTGTGAGTGAACTCCAGGAGTTGGTGATGGACAGGGAGGCCTGGCGTGCTGTGATTCATGGGGTCGCAAAGAGTCAGACACGACTGAGCGATTGATCTGATCGGATAGGTGCAGGAGCAGGGGCATGGCGTGAAGAAGGTAGGAATTAAGATGGATCATTTTAGCATCATATTTATGGTGATTATCATGTTGACTTAAAAGGTAATTTTCTTACCATATTTATATCTGAATTATTACCAGGCACTATTACTATTGTGTGTGTGTTAGCCACTGAGTAGTGTTCAATTCTTTGTGACCCCATGGACTGTAGCCCATCAGGCTCCTCTGCCCATGGGGTTTCCCAGTCAAGAATACTGGAGTGAGTTGCCATTTTTTTCTGTATATTACTACTAGGCACACACACATATATACATATATACATTAATGTGTGTGTGTGTATAATATATACAATGGCTATACATACATATGAATTTTTATTTATTACATACAGACCCAAGATATTATTTTACTTTTCTGGATTACTTTTCCCACAACAGAAATACAGTCATCAGCCAGAAGAAAAAAAGAAAAAAAGCTGGTTTGCAGAAGAGAGCATCTTGATTATACAAAAAGTTATGAAAAACTCTATGGAAACCAAATCCTTGTGGGAGGAGATACACCCCCAAACAAGGACATTTTAAGAAACTGGATTTTCTGGTGTTGGATTCCTTTTCCCAGAAGCACCCATCTGAGGAACACCATGGTTCTTGAAAGACTCAAAATATGTATTTTAAGGATACTGGGTAACTGAGGACATGAGTGCATGCTAAATCGCTTTAGTCATTTCCAACTATTTGCAACCCTATGGACTGCAGCCCACCAAGCTATTCTGTCCATGCAATTCTCCAGGCAAGAATACTGGAGTGGATTGACACGCTTTCCTCCAAAGGATCTTCCCAACCCAGGGAGGGAACCCATCGTCTCTTATGTCTCCTGCATTGGCAGGGCAGGTTTACCACTAAGGCCACCCGGGAAGCCCAGCCAACACTTGTTCCTCAGCTTCTTTCAACTTGTGGAATGAATCTAAAAGATTGGACATGTCTTAACACCTGTCATCTTGCACCCGCACAGGGTTGTAGGCAGGATTAATGAGATACTATGTTTAAAGAGATTGACCTCCTTGGCAGAAAGAGGCTAAATATAGAACAGAGGTTTTGTTATGATAAACTGTGTCAAATTGTGCATGGAAAAGATTTTTCAATTTAACCCATTTTGAAGAAACATCAATAGAGCTTGACTCCTTTGGGAGAAGTTATATATAAGTGTGCATGGATCAAAAAATATCTTGCATTTAATTTCCTTATACTCTGGAACAGAATTTAGTCATCCACCAAAGTAATTTGAAATCGAGTCCATGTAGTATAACATGTTAGCAGAGGCTTAAACTACTGCCTATCGTCCAGGTCTGGCCACTTCTGAAAGATTTGGTCTGCTTTAAAAATAAAGCTTTATTGAAGCTCTGACATCCCATTTGTTTACCTGTTCTTCTGACTGCTCTTGCAGTGCATTATGAATACTTGTTTGAGAGGCAATACGGCTCACAAAAATTAAAATATTTCTCATCTGATCCTTTACAAAAAAGTTTGCAAACCCCCGCTTTATAACTGGGGGTTTTCACTTGACAGACGTGTTTAGCATTCATGTGTTCTGTCAGTAGCAATACAACTTTCTTAGCATTTGTAATATTTAGCTTTTAATTTACTCATCTGTAACAGCAGCCAGTTGTGGATGTGACTAGTGATAGAAGCAAGGTCTGATGCTGTGAAGAGCAATAGTGCATAGGAACCTGGAATGTTAGGTCCATGAATCAAGGCAAATTGGAAGTGGTCAAACAGGAGATGGCAAGAATGAACATTGACATTTTAGGAATAAGAGAACTACAATGGACTGGAATCGGTGAATTTAACTCAGATGACCATTATATCTACTACTGTGCATAGGAATCCCTCAGAAGAAATGGAGTAGCCATCATGGTCAACAAAAGAGTCTGAAATGCAGTACTTGGATGCAATCTCAAAAACCACAGAATGATCTCTGTTCATTTCCAAGGCAAACCATTCAATATCCAGTAATCCAAGTCTATGCCCCAAACAGTAACACTGAATAAGCTGAAGGTGAACGGTTCTATGAAGACCTACAAGACCTTTGAGAACTAACACCCCCAAAAGATGTCCTTTTCATTATAGGGGACTGGAATGCAAAAGTAGGAAATCAAGAAACACCTGGAGTAACAGGCAAATTTGGCCTTGGAGTATGGAATGAAGCAGGGCAAAGGCTCATAGAATTTTGCCAAGAGAATGCACTGTCATAGCAAACACCCTCTTCCAACAACATAAGAGAAGACTATACATGGACATCACCAGATGGCCAACACCAAAATCTGATTGATTATATCCTTTGCAGCCAAAGATGGAGAAGCTCTATACAGTCAGCAAAAACAAGACCGGGAGCTGACTGTGGCTCAGGTCATGAACTCCTTATTGCTAAATTCAGATTTAATTTGAAGAAACTGGGGGAAACCACTAGACTATTCAGGTATGGCCTAAATCAAATCCCTTACGATTATACAGTGGAAGTGAGAAATAGATTTAAGGGACTAGGTCTGATAGACAGAGTGCCTGATGAACTATGGATGGAAGTTTGTGACATTGTACAGGAGACAGGGATCAAGACCATCCCTAAGAAAAAGAAATGCAAAAAAGCAAAATGGCTGTCTAAGGAGGCCTTACAAATAGCTGTGAAAAGAAGAGAAGTGAAAAGCAAAGGAGAGGAGGAAAGATATACCCATTTGAATGTAGAGTTTCAAAGAATAGCAAGGAGAGATAAGAGCCTTCCTCAGTGATAAATGCAAATAAATAGAGGAAAATAACAGAATGCGAAAGACTAGAGATCTCTTCAAGAAAATTAGATATGCCAAGGGAATATTTCATGCAAAAATGGGCTTGATAAAGGACAAAAATGGTATGGACCTAAGAGAAGCAGAAGATATTAAGAAGAGGTGGCAAGAATACACAGAAGAACTGTACAAAAAAGATCTTCACGACCCAGATAATCATGATGGTGTGATCACTCACACTCACCTAGAGCCAGACATCCTGGAATGTGAAGTCAAGTGGGCCTTAGAAAGCATCACTACGAACAAAGCTAGTGGAGGTGATGGAATTCCAGTTGAACTATTTCAAATGCTAAAAGATGATGCTGTGAAAAGTGCTGTACTCAATATGTCAGCAAATTTGGAAAACTCAGCAGTGGCCACAGGACTGGAAAAGGTCAGTTTTCTTTCCAATCCGAAAGAAAGGCCATGCCAAACAACGCTCAAACTACCGCACAATTGCACTCATCTCATACGCTAGCAAAGTAATGCTCAAAATTCTCCAAGCCAGGCTTCAGCAATACGTGAACCGTGAACTTCCAGATTTTCAAGCTGGTTTTAGAAAAGGCAGGGGAACCAGAGATCAAATGGTCAATATCCGGTGGATCATCAAAAAAGCAAGAGGGTTCCAGAAAAACATCTATTTCTGCTTTATTAACTATGCCAATCCATTTGACTGTGAGGATCACAATAAACTGTGGAAAATTCTGAAAGAGATGGGAATACCAGACCACTGGACTTGCCTCCTGAGAAATCTGTATTCAGGCCAGGAAGCAACAGTTATAACTGGACATGGAACAACAGACTGTATCCAAATCGGGAAGGGAGTACATCAAGGCTGTATATTGTCACCCTGCTTATTTAACTTATATACAGAGTACATCATGAGAAATGCTGGGCTGGACGAAGCACAAGCTGGAATCAAGTTTGTTGGGAGATATATCAATAATCTCAGATATGCAGATGACACCACCCTTATGGCAGAAAGCAAAAAACTAAAGAGCCTCTTGATGAAAGTGAAAGAGGAGAGTGAAAAAGTTGGCTTAAAGCTCAACATTCAGAAAACTAAGATCATGCCATCTGATCCCATCACTTCATGGCAAATAGATGGGGAAACAGTGGAAACAGTGGCTGACTTTTTTGGAGGGGGCTCCAAAATCACTGCAGATGGTGACTGCAGCCATGAAATTAAAAGACACTTACTCCTTGGAAAGAAAGTTATGACCAACCTAGTCAGCACTGACATTACTTTATCAACAAAAGTTGATGTAGTCAAAACTATGGTTTTTCGAGTAGTCATGTGTGAATGTGAGAGTTGGACTATAAAGAAAGCTGAGTGCCAAAGAATTGCTGCTTTTGAACTGTGGTGTTGGAGAAGACTCTTGAGAGTCCTTTGGACTGCAAGGAGATCCAACCAGTCCATCCTAAAGGAGATCATTCCTGGGTTAGTCCTTCATTGGAAGGACTGACATTGAAGCTGAAACTCCAATACTTTGGCCACCTGATGTGAATAAGTGACTCATTAGAAAAGACCCTGATGCTGGGAAGGCTTGAGGGCAGGAGGAGAAGGGGACGACAGAGGATGAGATGGCTGGATGGCATCACCGACTCGATGGACATGAGTTTGGGTAAACTCTGTGAGTTTGTGATGGACAGGGAGGCCTGGCATGCTGTGGCTCATGGGGTTGCAAAGAGTTGGACACAACTGAGCGACTGAACTGAACTGAATACCACATGCTTGATAAAATTTGGTAAGGATCAAATTACATAATGGGGTAAAAAGCACTTAGTACAGTTCCTGCCACGTAATAAGACTAAGATTAAATAGGTATTGTCTTTATCCTATAACACAAATTTAGAAAGCAGCTTGAGCTCTGACATTCCTAGGCATGTACTTGAAATAGTTTCTCACATGCATTTAGGTACCAGTTTCCCTGAGCTCATTATTTAGTGGCCCCAGTGTTCCTACTGGACTCCATGTTCATGTGTGAGCCTTGAGAATTTCCTCTTCCAATTGAGTAAAGATGGTGGCAGACCAGGTTTTGCATGATCTGTGAGTGATAATGGCCTTCTTGATTATGTGATGGCAAAGGACAGTTAAACAAAGGAAGGGTACATTTAGCTGGAAAAAAAAAAAACCTAGAGATTTTATAGGTAAACCAGATACTGTGATATTAAGAGCTGTCTTCTTCCTATGTGTGCATACTCAGTTGCTCAGTCATGTTGGACTCTTTGTGGCCCCATGGACTGTAGCGTCCTAGGCTCCTCTATCCATGGAATTTTCCAGGCAAATGGGATGCCATTTCCTCCTCCAGGGTATCTTCCTGCCCCAAGAATCAAACACACATCTCCTGTATCTCTGATATTGGCAGGCAGATTCTTTACTACTGTGCCACCTGGGAACCCTATACAAAAACACGGTGGGCCAAATCTGGCCCATAACCGTAGTTGACTAACTCCAGTTATAGGCCAAAATAATCACAGGGAAATTAAAACAACATTTTTCTATATGTGAAAGTAATATGAAATTTAAAATTTACTTCTCATAAATAAAGCCTTCTTGGAACACAGCCACGCTCATTCATGTTCATATTGTATCTGTCTGCACAGGCAACAGCAGTGATGAACTGTCATGACAAATCAATGGTCTCCAAAGCCTGAAGTATTTACTCTCTGACCCTTCAGAGAAAAACATTTGCTGGCCTCCAATCTATATCCTTCAAGACTTTTTTCCTGGGAATTTGTGTGAATATTTGTGTGTGTGTAGTTTTTAGACAATGCAGTCCTTTTGTGTGCTTTTTAAATCTACTATTCTGAGATAATATTATGTTGACCAGTAACTTCTGTTGAGTTTTTTTTTTTTTTTAATTTCATTGAAGTAAAATCTTAGAACTACTGAAAAAAAAAGAGCAAATATTTTGATACAAGTAGTTAATATGAAAATGTAAGTCAATTCTGAGACTTCCTGTAGACACCACCAAGTGTATGCAGATTACTGGGGTGTATATGAAATGTATAAAAGACTGGAGCCTTGATGAAGTAGCACTGAGGAAGTTAGCATGGCACATTGAGTGAACTACCAAGATGCCAAGAATACAGATTTTTGAGTCTGCCTACCAGACTTCTGACAGTAAGGAAGCAGAGTTGTTTCTGGGGCTTTTGTTAGGCATTAGGAAATGGGATTAGCTTCAAAACAACTGCATAAACTCTACTCAAAGAAAAATGACAATGCTTGGGTATCCCTGAAGCATTATGATTTCAAGGAATAACAAACTGAGTTGCTATAGGACTTTGGATTCTTAGAATTTTTGTCTTGTTTATGAAATAACTAATAGCTATTGCTTAAAACACAAATAACTGGTTCTCTTTAACATATTGAATCCGTACTATTTAAGAATGAGAAAGATGTCATCACTGTGTTGGATCATTTTATACAAAGTTTCATCTATATTCAAATGTTGAGTTTATAGTCAGTAGAACCTCTTCTTGTTTCCTTTTATTTCTCACTAAGATCAGATACAAGGCAAGGATGTCCCCTCTCATCACTCCTGCTTGACATCATACTGGAATTCCTTAACAATGCAGTAAGGTAAGAAAAAAATAAATAAAAGGTATGAAGAATAGGAAGGTCTATATGAAGCAAATTACAAAATGTTTATGAGTGAAATCAAAGAAGAACTAAATAAATGGAAAGATATTCCATTTTCATGGATAGGAAATTCAATATTGTCAAGATGTTAGTTCATTCCAACTTGGGTCTATATTCGATGCAATCCCAACCAAAATCTCAGCAGGTTATTGTATATATATTCACAAACTATTCTAAAGTTTAAATGGAATGGGAGAAAGACCCAAAATATCCAACACAATATTGATGAAGAACAAAGTTGAAGGTCTGATGCTATTGGACTTCAATACTTAATGTAAAGCAACAGTAATCTAGACCGGCAAAAGAAAAGACAAATAGATCAATGGAACATGATAGAGATCCCATTAATAGATTCTCATAAATATGGTCAGTTAATCTTTGACAGAACAGCAAAAGCAGTATAGTTGAGCAAAAGCAATCTCTTCAGCAAATGGTACTGGAACCAATGGATGTACACATGCGAACAACAAAGGCAGACATGGTCGTTATGTTCTGCTTAAAAACTAAGTCATAATAAATAGCAAATAAGCATATGAAAACATGCTCCACATTATCTACTGTGAGGGAAAGGAAAATTAAAAAAAAAAAGAGCTTCTGCTACATACCTATAATAGTAGTCAAATTCTGAAACACTGACAACAGCAAATGCTATGAGGCTATGAAGCAACAAACAAGAACTCTCATTCATTGCTGATGGGAATTCAAAGTGCTACAGAAGATTATGGACATAGTTTGGCAGTTTTTTAAAAAACTAAACATACTTTCACCATATGATCCAGCAATCACATTCCTTGTTATTTACCAAAAGAAGTTAAAAATCTATGTTCACACAAAAACCTGCATATGAATTGCCAAAACTCAGAAGAATTGAAGATATCTTTCAGTAGATGAATGTCTTAATAAGCTGGCTACCAGGACAATGGAGCATTAGTTAGTACTAAGCAGAGAAAACCTATCAAGCCATGAAAAGACAGATCATATCGGAAAAAAAAATGAGGAAAAATCTACATTGTTTCATACAGCTATAAAATGAAAGGGAATGCTTACATCATTCTGAAAATAGAAGTGTTCCCTAATTAATGGGTATGCATTAAATGGAGATAGAAAATAATTGAATAGCTTAACTGCAGTTGGACGCAGGCAGAAAACAGCATGAATGGATGCTTATTTAAAGTATTCCAAAACATTGTTAATTAATTTATTTCTTCTTAGTTCACATAAGCTTTCATGAGTAAGTTAGATTCCCTGTGTGTGTGTGTGTGTATGTGTATGTTAGTCACTCAATCAAATCTGACTGTCTGCAACCCCAAAGACTGTAGCCCGACAGCCTCCTCTGTCCATGGAATTCTCCAGGCAAGAGTACCGGAATGGGTTGCCATTCCCTTCTCCAGGGAATCCTCCCGACCCAGGGATTGAACCCAGGACTCCACACTGCAGGCAGATTTTTTACCATATGGGCTACCAGGGAAGCCCTAGATCCCCTGCTGCTGCTACTAAGTTGCTTCAGTCGTGTCCGAATGTGTGCGACCCCATAGACGGCAGCCCACCAGGCTCCACTGTCCCTGGGATTCTCTAGGCAAGAACACTGGAGTGGGCTGCCATTTCCTTCTCCAATGCATGAAAGTGGAAAGTGAAAGTGAAGTCGCTCATTTGCGTCTGACTCTTAGCGACCCCATGGACTGCAGCTTACCAGCCTCCTCCGTCCATGGGATTTTCCAGGCAAGAGTACTGGAATGGGGTGCCATTGCTTTCTCCATAGATCCCCTGAATACTCCCTAAAAACTAGATCTCTATTTACAATCCTTCCTCCTAGCCCACATTTTGAAACTGCTTTAAACACTTCTGAGAAGTACACTTCTCTAGCCAAGGAATTCTGAAGTATAACTATGGGTGTTTTCTTTTTTCAAAATTAGTTATCAGTTAATTTTTCAGCTATGTTGGGTCTTAGGTGCTCTGTGGACTTTTCTCTCTCTATAGTAGCGTGTATGTATCAATCCCAATCTTCTGATTTATCCCTCCCCCACCCCAAACCCCTGGAAACCATAAGTGGTTATGCCAAAAGAGTTCATTGCAGGCTCCACCGAGGAACTGCTGTCAGTGACCTCTCAGGCATAAGAAACACTTCAGCGGAGAATGAAAACTTTCCTTTCAGTCAATAGCTTAACTTCCTTGCTGTGACTAGACAATTTCATCACAGAGTTTTTGTGGTCCTTTGCAGATTGTTATTTTACAATTTGAAGATTTGTGGAAATACTACATTAAGCAAGTCTATCAGCATCACTTTTCCAACAGCATTTGCTCACTTCACATCTCTGCATCACTTTTTACTAATTTTAGAAATATTTCAAACTTTTTCATTATTATTATTATATTTGTTATGATGATGTTGTTTTAGCTCCCATGTAAGATAAAACTTAATCGATAAGTGTGTATGTTCTGACTACTGCATTGCTGGGCTGTTTCCTCCATCTCTGTCTTCCTCCTTGGGTCTCTCTATTCCCTGAGACACAACAATATTGAAATCAGGCCTACTGATAACTTTACAATTGCCTTGAAGTGTTGAAGAAAGGAAGAGTCACATGTCTCTCACTTTATATCAAAAGCTACAAAAGATTAAGCTTTGTGAGGAAGGCACATTGAAAGCCAAGACAGGACAAGAGAAGAAAAAGTGCCTCCTCATGTAGTGAAAGAATAAAAGATATTTTAGTGTGATGTATGGGATTAGGATGCTACGAATACTCTAAATCCTCTCAGATAGTTTCTGTCAAATTGTTGGGCTCACCTTTTTTCCCAATCAATGTACTAACTTTCACACACAAGGCAAATCTGTAAATTCTACCGTGATTAGATTTCAGCAATGTCAAAAATCAATCCCTGGCTTTTTTTTTTTTTTTTTTTTGCCTAGCAATCTGGAAGCTATAAGAAACCTTAATGTTACACAAAATTTCTTAACATATAAAAATTCCTAAACTTCACTCTTTGCTTTGATGTGAGAAGCTAGAAATTTGACCTTGTTCTGTTACTAACATCATCTGTTGCAACAATGCTTTCCTGCCTTCGTGGAATTTCTCATACATTTTGTACTGTTTAATGGATGAAATTACCCAGGCCCTCCATCTGTGTCCTAATACTTCATAGGGACAGGATGTCATAAATGAGCTTAATTAGAAATTTTATCTGTTCATTCCACTCAATAGAAATCTCTCTGCTTTCTACCCCATCTTGGCTAGATAACCAAGGCAAATGTCTGCATTTTCCATGTTTTGGTTTCCTGCAGCCCAATTAATATGAGCTGAGAAGAATCAGACATAACTGAGTATGCACACACACAGGAGAGGGAAGCACATAGGTAATTTTGAGAGAAGTGAAGAGCTTCTGCTGAAAAGGTATTTTCTTTTCTACTCAGAAGGCTATTTTCCTACCTAAAGGTACATAAGTTGAGCATCAGTAAAACCACTGTCAAACAGTAGTGTTGTCTTAATTTAGATGGACATCTCACTCTCTGGCTATCTGATGAACTGCGCAACTATTAAATTTTTCTTCACTTACCCCAGAAGCAGAGCATAGTGTAAACAATCCTATAAAAGTGTTCTTGGAATCTAGGATATTTGCCATTTTCAGTCTTCCATCAACATTTTGGAGAATGGTTGTGCTCAATACATGTCTCTTTAGGTTTAAACACATAGTTAACAATGGAGATTGAGGCCAACTTTTGTGCTGGAGGTTACGATAGATAATACGATCATGATTGATTAGTCAGAGTTCTTCAGAGAAATAGAACCAATAGTAAATATATGCATATGTAATTTATTATAAGGACTTGACTCACACATTTGTGGAGGCTGAGAAGTTCCATGACTTGTGGCCTGCAAGCTGAAGACTCAGGAAAATCAGTGGTATATTTCTGAGAGCTGGAGGGACAATGGTGTAAGTCTTGGTGAGAAGAAGATTGAAATCATAGGTCAACAGTCTGGCAGAGAGTGAATTTCTCCTACCTCTTCTTTTTTGTTCTATTCAGACTCTCAACAGATTGAATGAAGGCTCCCCATGCTGAGGAGGGTAATCTGCTTCACTCAATTCAGCTACTCAAATACTAGTCTCACCTGAAACACCCTTGCAGACACATTCAGAAATAATGCTTAATGCCTTGTGTCACAATCAAGTTGACACAAAATTAAACATCATAATCACAATGCTATGTACATGGAAAGAAGATGGAATTAACCTCCATGCAATCTTTTCAATCTTTTGGTCTACAAAGGGGTAATTACCATGAACACAAACATGTAGGAGCTTAGATGTTAGAGGGACAGAGCCAACTCTCTGAATGGCTATTGGTCCAAGCAATGGGGGAAAAGTACCAGTGGTAAGGTCAAAGAAGAATAGGTGATCTTCTGGAGAGAGCCTCAGCTTCAGAGCACAAACAAGAATCTGACTATTACCTCAGAGAACCCAAGCACAACACATACACCCATCTCTCCATATCAGTAGAAGATATAAAGGTCAGACAAGACCAGACTAAACAAAAATGTGCTCATGAAGTACTCAAGAAACCATCTACAGTGTAGTAACATTAGGAGACCTGTACTTTCCTATGTTTCTCCTCCCTTTTGCTTACAGAAAAGAAGATGGTTTCTGAAACAAGAAAAGAGATGTTATTACAGAGTCACACCATGCCTTGTGTTGTTATCTGCTTCAAATAGCCAAGGCCACAGCTCTAGCCTGCATTTGGAGGAAGAGAAAAGTTTTGAATTATGTTTGTGATTAAAGTTATAAAAGTGAATAGAACTGAGTGTTCAATGTCTAAATACAGTCTGGTTACAAACTCTAAAAAAAAGGAACCTATAATCTATTGGGAAAATGGATTGTATACAATGTAATCAGAAGTGGCAATTATTGTTAAATAATAAAATTATTCATGCTTATTTTCCAGTGAATTTAAATTCCATACTAAACTAGTTAGTTGAATAATCTATTAAAAAGTTATTGCATATCTCACGAAACTGATGGAAATACTGGGGTATTCAGTATAGGAATTCCTAATAGGGAACAGAACAGGGAGACCACACTCTCAATACACCACCAGAAAATGAATAGTTTTCAATTATTTCTAACATTTCTGTGTCTCTGAAGTCAAGATTCAAGTACTGGTAGAAGTCCATGGGTTAAAGTTAGACCTAAGACCTAGCTGTTGACCATATAATAGGCCTTCAAGGGTCAATAATAGGTCTTCAAGGGGAAGATTTTAGTAGAATCTTCAAGGGTCATTTGTTTCTGTAGTACAAGAATATTATATTTGAATTTACTGACTTACCAGTACTACTCCCAATGACACAATTTTCTAAAATAAAATCATTTTGCTCTCATAAAGAGGGAAAAAGAAAAAGAAAGAAAGAAATACCCACCATCTAGAATTAGAATTGGGCACAAAAATAGTCAGGCCTTAGCAATAAGGCAGAAGATTTTCAATATAAGATGATTTGGTCTTTAATAGAGAATGTTGTCCAGGGACTGTGTTTACAGGTGGAAGTGTGGTGGCTTTAATGGAGCATAGACAGGGCTGGAAGAGTGATGAAACAGGTTATGTCAAGAATATTGTGTGTGGATATTTTATTTTTTAATATAGTCTGAACCTCCTGTATACCATCAGATTTATATTAAAACACTCTTTATTTCACATTCACACAATTTTACACTCAAGTATAATATATTATGGGTCAACTTTTATAATGGCATTCAGGTTAGTGAAATCTATCCTCTTTGAAAGTTTTATCATATGTACAGAGTCCATGAAATTCTTTTGGATCTGCAAGTCTGAAGTGCTTTCTCATCTAAATATGTATCTCCAGAGAAATATTTATGCATAAATGAAATTTTGCCAAAGAATCACTGGATTAGAATAACTCAAGCAGGTAACTTCATAAGCATTTAAATTTTATGTTGACCAATTAATTCTTACATTTTAAGGGACTTATATATTTTCTGTGCCTTTATACAAATCAGTTTCAAAGAGATTTTCAGTAGCTTAATTTTTATATGTGGACTACAGGCAGAATTCTCTCTTTGGGAGCACTGGTGTTTTTTCTCTTAAGGTCTTTAATTGATTGGTCCATTCACATTTTGTGAAGAATAATCCACTTTATTCAAAGTCTACTGATTTAAATGTTAATCTCATATAAAAAAAACACCCTTGCAGCAATATTGAGACCAGAGTTTGGTCAAATATCTGGGTACCATAGCCTAGACAAGTTGACAGAGAATTATACATCATGAGACACTTTCCCATAAAAGAGAAATGCTCACCCCAAAAAAATGCTCTCTGACACTGCTCTAGGACAGTAGTGTATCATAACTAGGAGAGGCTTCATTCAGAATCCCACCTCTCTATGATGATTTTGGTAAATTTCACTTCTAAGTTTCTGTTTTTTATCTTTAAATTTATAAAATTATATTCTTTTAGAAACTACAAAGATTATGCATAACACTTAAAAAGTGTATATTACATGAGAGGACTAACTTTGAACACATTCTTTTCTTTAAATTTCATTAATTTACCAAAATGTTCTGGATAACCAAAACAATGAAAATAATTCATCCTTGCAAATGCATTTTATATAGTTTCCTCCCAACACCACAGAAATCATCACTAAAACATTCTGAAGGACATAAAGTATTTATTAAGAATGTCTTACTTTGCATTCAAACTCAGTTACAGAAAAGGGCTAAGGGAAGATATTTTTTGCAAGACAAATACATGAACTATACTATATTTTGCAAACCATCTTCGCTTCTTTGCACTATATCATTATGTAAATATTTTATGGAGTGATTAAATTTATGATATGTTCTGAATTTGCTTGAAGTATTATGTTTCTTCTTTTAAAGGGCACAACATACCAGTTTTGTATGGTATCAAGATGTCAATGATAATTAGATAACAATTTGGTTATTCCTGTAAAAAGAGTTTTTTGCCCATATAAATTATCTATCATTTAACACTGTGTTGAAAGACTACTACATGTCTATCATCTATAGCTTGCAATCATGGCTTTTCATTCCCTCAACATCTTGTTTCAGTACTGGTCTTCGATGTGTTTTACACTCCATTTTTTGTTGTCAGTCATTGCTGGGATCCATGATTTTTTAACTTTGAAAATATGTGAGGTAGGTATAATTTGACTGGTGAAAGACTTGTTGCATTTGACAGAAAACTACATATATGCCCCCAGGGACTGCTCTAAATCTGAGGAGTAAGTTTGTGATTTCCCAGGAGATGCTTAGAGATATTTTTTGTAATCTTAGCATTACCTATTCCCAGTTGAATCCTGTTTTGATGAACATAAGAAGCAGTACAACTTTGTTAGAAAAGAAATCGGTAAAAAACCAGTTTGGGCTCACTAAACAGTAAGACTCTGTCACACTGTGAGGTAGGTAAGGGAATACATATTTCTAAATTTTCATTTTATAGTCTGTAAAAGGACTGGAGGGAGATAATCTGAGGTTTGGGAAAAAATCCATGGGCTTCTCCAATGCTTAGCAGGTAAAAAACCTGCCTGCAATGCAGGAGATGCAGGAGATACAGGTTTAATACCTGGGTTGGGAAGATCCCCTGGAGAAGGGAATGGTTACCCACCCCAGTAACCTTGCCTGGAGAGTTCCATGGACAGAGGAGCCTGGTGGGCTACAATCCATTGGGTTGCAAATGGACTGGGTCCAAAGAGTCGGACATGAATGAGTGACTAACACTTTTACTTCTTGGAAAGTGTCACATCTAAATGGTCTTCCTATTAAAGATTTTTTTTTTAATTGCATTTAGCTATTTCTGGCCTTGCTTGTCATATGGAGGCTTTGTCCTCAGGGTGAATATTTGGAAAACATTAGATTTCTGAGAGATATTTTATTAATATGAGTGCCATTTTAATATAAATGCAGTGAAGTTGATACTTTAGGAAACTGCTTTTCCCCATATGAAATTTTGCTATTCTGTACTATTTTAGTATTAGAAATTTTGGTCATGATGTAACAAAATTCCCTGTCTCAGCTTCATCTAAGCAATAATAATCAATTTGCTTGAATCTGTTGATTTGGTCAATAAAATTGCATTTCTAGTTCTCTCATATACACAATTGCACACACATTGCTAAAAGATATCTTTTTATGTAACTGCAAAGTGTGACCACAACAAAACTACAATACTTTTTGCCTTCTAATTTTGAAGAAATCACTCTTGTGCCTACTCAGTTTATATATCCTCAATTGTCCATTTCTTGTAACAATCACTTATCCATTCCTTCACTTACTCATCTAATCAGGGTCATACATTTTAAGGAAACATTAAGGTAAACTTGTCTTTTCAAATCCCTTCCATGCCATAATCTTAATACATCAAATTTATTTCCTCAAATTTTTTAAAAAAATGTATCTTTTATTGGACAATAATTGCTTTACAATGTTGTGTTGGTTTCCTTAAATTTTTAATCAAATTATTTTTAATCTGCTTTATTGAGTTATACTAACATAATATAAATTTACTTACTTTACATGTGTAAGTTAACTAACTGCCAAATTCCTTTTTGTTTAAGCAACAAACCTATGATACAGAGCAGTACTATCTCTTCAGAGGGCTTCCCTGGTGGCTCAGAGGGTCAAGAATCTGCCTGCAGTGCATGAGGGTTAAGAATCTTCCCTGAGCTGGGAAGATCCCCTGGAGGAGTACATGGCAACCACTCCAGTATTCTTGCCTGGAGAATCCCTGTGGACAGAGGAGCCTGGCAGACTACAGTCCATGGGGTTGCAAAGAGTCAGACACAACTGAGTGACTAAGCATAGCATAGCATCTCTCTTCAGAGGTTCACTCATGCTCCTTTGTCAATCCTAACCTGCCAACCCTCATCTTTCCCAACCACTAATATGCTTTCCATAGCTGCAATTGCTCCTTTTCTGGAACTTTATAAAAATGGATTCATATGTCATCTTTATGAATGTTCTCATCAATTAGTATGATGTTTTTAGAATGATCCATGATGCCATAAATAAGTAACTGGTAACTAATCTAGGTTCTCTATATTTCCATATAAATTATAGAATTAGCTTGCCAAAGTTTTTTTGAAAAGCTTTCTGGGAATTAATTAGGTTTGCATTGAATTTATAGATAATCTTGGAGATAACTGACTTCTTAAGATGAGTATATCTTCCAATTCATGAATAGGGAATTTCTTCTTATTTATTTAATTTTATTTAATATCTATTAGCAATGAATTGTAATCTTGGTCATGCATATGTATTATTAAGATTTATCCCTAAGAATTTCATATTTTGATACTATTTTACATGTATATTTTCATTTCAATTTCAGTTGTTTATTGTATATGGTTTGCGTAGTGACCTCTTTTACTGTGATATTGCTAAATTCAACTATTTCCCACAGTTTTTTTTTCTGAAGATTTCTTAGGATTTTGGGGTTGATCCTCATGTTATCTCTCAATTAAGGTATGCTACTTATTTATTTTCAGTATATATGCTTTTATTTTTCTCTTCCTTTACTGACCAGATGAGGATCTCTACAAGTTTCTCTACAAAATGGTGGCAATGAATATTATTGCTTACTTAATGATTTTAGTCACCTCTAAGAGAGGTGAAAGTTGTTTGTATGTATGCGGAGTTTGATAAAATTAAAAAAAAACATAATTGGATGTTGAATTTGGATAAAGGCTATTTCCTTTATTGAGTGGTTATAGTTTTTCATGTTTTACTTTTTTAATAGAGGGCATTGCAATGATTGATTTTTGAATGTTAAACTATCCTTGCTTTCCCAGGATAATTCAACTTGATTATGATGTACGATCCATTTTTGTTCAGTCACTCAGTCATATATGACTTTGTTAGCCCATGGACTACAGCACACCAGTTTTCCCTGTCTTTCACCAGCTCCCGGAGCTTGCTCAAACTCACATCCATTGGATCAGTGATGCCATCCAACCATCACTGTTGCGCCCTTTTCCTCTTGGCCTCAATCTTTCCCAGCATCAGGGTCTTTTCCAATGAATTGGCTTTTCATATCAGGTGGTCAAAGTATTTCAGGTTCAACTTCAGCATCAGTCCTTCCAATGAACATTCAGGGATGATTTCCTTTAGTATCAACCAGTTTGATCTCCTTACTGTCCAAGTGATGCTCAAAAGTCCTCTCCAAGACCACAGTTTGAAGGCATCAATTCTTTGGCACTCAGCCTTCGTCATGGTCCAACTTTCACATCCATACATGACTACTGGAAAACCATAATTTTGACTGTACGGACTTTCGTTGGTAACGTTTCTGCTTTGTAACATGCTGCCTAGGTTTGTCATAGTCTTTCTTCCAAGGAGCAAGCGTCTTTTAATTTCATGGCTGCAGTCCCCATCCACAGAGATTTTGGAACCCAAGAAAATAAAGTCGGCCAGTGTTTCCACTGTTTCCCCATCTATTTACCATGAAGTGATGGGACCAGATGAGATGGTTTTCTTTTTATGAATGTTGAGTTTTAACCAGCTTTTTCACTCTTCTCTTTCACCTTCATCAAGAGGCTCTTTAGTTCCTCTTCACTTTCTGCCAAAGGGTGGTGTCATCTGCATATGTGAGGTTATTGATATTTCTTCCGGCAATCTTGATTCCAGCCTGTGCTTCATCCAGCCTGACATTTCGCATGGTGTTCTTTGTATATAAGTTAAATAAGGAGGGTGACAGTATACAGTCTTGACAGCCTTTCCCAATTTTGAATCAGTTGGTTGTTCCATGTCTGGTTCTAACTTGCTTCTTGACCTGCATACAGGTTTCTCAGGAGACAGGTAAGGTGGTCTGGTATTCCCATCTTTTTAAGAATTTTCCAGTTTGTTGTGATCCACACAAAGGCTCTAGTGTAGTCAATAAAGCAGAAGTAGATGATTTAGAAATTCCTTTGCTAAAAAAAAAAAAAAAAATTCCCTTGCTTTTTCTATGATCCAACGGATGTTGGCAATTTGACCTCTGGTTCCTCTGCCTTTTCTAAATCCAGCTTGAACATCTGGAAGTTCTCAGTTCACATACTGTTGAAGACTCACATGGAGAATTATGAGCATTACTTTGCTAACATGTGAAATGAGTCCACTTATGTGGTAGTTTGAACATTCTGTGTCATTATTTTTATTTGGAATAATGAAAACTGACCTTTTCCAGTCCTGTGGCCACTGCTGAGTCTTCCAAATTTGCTGGTATATTGAGTGTAGCAATATAACAGCATCATCTTTTAGGATTTGAAATAGCTCAGCTGGAATTCCATCACCTCCACTAGCTTTGAGGCCCATTTGACTTTGCATTCCAGATGTCTGGCTCTAGGTGAGCCATCACACCATTGTGGTTATCCAGGTCAATGGAGTCTTTTTTTGTGTAGTTCTTCTGTGTTTTCTTGCCTACTCTTCTGACTGTTAGTCACTCAGTTGTGTCCAACTCTTCATGACCAGGCAAGAATACTGGAGTGCGTAGCCATTCCCTTCTCTAGGGGATCTTCTGACTCAGGGATTGAACCAGGGTCTCCTGCATTGCAGGCAGATTCTTTAGCCTCTGAACCACCAGGGAAGTCTATGATCCATTTTATATATGGTTAAATTGAATTGGCTAAATTTGATTTAAATATTTTAGAATTTATGTTTAAAGATATTTGTTTGCAATTTTTAATATTTTTTTTCTGATGTTGGTGTCAGATTAACACTCCTTTATAAAATGAGCTGGGATGTACATCCTCTTATTTTATTTCCCAGAAAAGATTGTGGAATTGTATTACTGTTTAAAATGTTCACTAGACTTCACCAGTGAAGTTCTATGGTATTAGAGTTTCTTTGTAGGAAAACTTTTAACTGCATACCCCATTATTAATGCTTTAAAATATGCATGTGTGTTGAGTTGTGTCTGACCCTTGTGACCCCGTGGACTGTAGCCCTCCAGGCTCCTTTGTCTACTGAATTTTCCAAGGAAGAATTCTTGAGTGGCTTGCCATTTCCTACTCCAGGGGATTTTCCCAACCCAGGGATTGAACTCATAGCTCCTGCACTGAAAAGTGGATTCTTTACCACTGAGCCACCTGGGAGGTCTACTTTAAAATGTAGGCGTTATTTAGATTATTTATTTTTAAGAGTAAGCTTTGGTACTTATGTTATATTGAAGTATTTATCTATTTTATGTCAGTTATTAAATTGGCATGCAGTTGTTCAAAATATTCCCTTATTATTATTTTAATGTGGTAGAATCTGTAGTGATGTTTCCTTTTAAAGTTCTGATATTAGTTATTTGTGTGCTGTGCGCTGCACTTTTTCACTCAGTTGTGTCCAACTCTCTGCAACCCCATGCACTGTAGCCCACCAGGCTCTTCTGTCCATGGGATTTTCCAGGAAGAATACTGGAGTGGGTTGCCATATTCCTTCTCCAGGGTATCTTCCTGACCAAGGGACTGAACCTGGGTCTCCCGCACTGCAGGCAGACTCTTTACCAGCTGAGCCACTTTGGCTCAGCTGGTAAAGAATCTGCCTGCAGTGCGGGAGACCCAGGTTTGATCCCTGGGTTGGGAAGATCCCCAGGAGAAGGGAAAGGCTACCTACTCCAGTATTCTGGCCTGGAGAATTCCATGGGCTATACAGTCCATGGGGTCACAAAGAATCGGACACGACTGAGTGACTTTTGCTTTTGCTTTACTAATATCTATAAATTTTTATTGAACTCAAAATAGGTCAGTTTGGGTGTTCTTTAGCTTCCTCCATTGTTTTTGTTTTCTATTTCATTTGCTCTTGTCCTTTATCCTTGGTAGTTCTTTCCTTCTGATTTTTTTTGAATGAATTTTTCTTCTTATTTTCTAGTCACTAAAGTAAGATATAGTTCAAAAAGTTGAGAACTTTATGGTTTTGAATGCTATAATTTTCTCAAAACTGTTTTAGCTTTATTTCACAACATTTAAAAACATTGGATTCATTTTTATCAAACTAAATATAGTAAGTTACCTTATGATTTCTTCTTGACCAATGGGTAATATTTGTTTAATTTCTAAATATTTGATTTCCAGATATTGTTATCATTGACTTTAGTTTAATTTTACTGGTGTCAGAGAATATATTTTTTCCAGTATTTTTTCTTTGAAACCTGTAACTTTTATTGCTCAGAATGCAGGTATGTTTTGTTTACATTTGAAAATGTTAATGACATGTATGTCTCTTGCTGTTTGGTGGAGTATTCTATATAGTATATATCAATTCATTTGGTCAAGAATATTGTGTCATTGAATTCTATTATATCCTATTGATTTTCTGTCCAATTGTAATCCTCTAAATTACTCAGAAAGTGTTGAGAATCTTTATTTTTGGTGTCTGCTGAGACGATTGAGAGTATCCATAAGTCATGTGTCTATTCAAAGAACTCTCTGTGTTGCTGTAATTTTTGTTTCCTCCAAGGCACTAGCAAAAGATTATCTCCCAATACAATTGGCTTTGTATCCAGGATGCACTTTCCTGACAATAGGTCTCTTAATTTTAGCTTTTTCTTTGTTTTTGCAATCTGAATAAGCTGAAGATTTCCTAGTTTCATTTTGCTAAACACTTTCTTCCCTCAGTTTACCTCTTACTCACATTTGACTCCAAGCTCCAAGAAGAAATCAGGTTACACATTCAATACTTTGCTTGGAAGTATTCTCAGAAAAATATGCAAGTTCATTGCTTACCAGTTTCACTTTCCATAGAACCCCAGAATGAAATTCAGCTAAGTTTCCTGCCATCAGGAGATTAAGGTGCCCTTTTCCCAAATTTCCAATAACATGTTCCTCAGTTCCTCTTGAAATTCAACTAGCAGTGATTTTAATGTCCATATTTTTATGAAAATTATGTTCATGATGATATAGATAGTCTCTATAATATCATGGGTTTTCTCAGCCTGTTCGTGACCTCTTCTGAGTTCTCTCCAGAAGGGATGTTAAGATTCTTTATTTCAACTAGCACTTTGTTCGAGGCAATCTAGACTTTTCCTATCATGACCCCTTAACATTCCTGCAGCTTCTACCCATTATCCAATTTCAAAGTGACTTCTACATTATACAGTTTTTGTCACAGGACCCATTGTTCTAATTCCAAAATCTGTATCAGTTTTCTATTGCTGCAGCAGAAAATTATCTCAGATCTAAAGTAGCAAATGGATCATTTTATAATTTTGGAGGTCAGAAGTCTAGAATTGATCTGAAAGGCTATGTTTTACATAGAGCCTCTAAGGGAGAATTTTATTCCTTTTTATCCAAATTCTAGAGGCTTCCTTGTTTCTTTGGTTTGTGCCCTTTTCTCCATCCTCTATTTCTGTCATCTCTCCTCCTTCTTCTTTTGACTCTTTGTTGTAGAGATTCTTGCAATGACATCATGCCAGCTGAATAATTCAGGATAATCTCCCATTTTAAGACCTTTATTTGCTCACATCTGAATGTTCCTTTTGCATATAAAGTAATATATTCATAAATTTCAGGGATTAGTAAGTAGACACCTTTTTGTTGTTGTTCAGTCACTAAGTCATGTCTGACTCTGAGATCCTATGGACTGAAGCACAACAGGTTCCTCTGTCCTCTACTATTTAGAGACCTATTATTTAATTTACTACACTCATCATACACTGTTTTTACTTCACTTTAATCAGTATATTATCTTTTAAAGAAACTGAAAATAAGAAAAAAAATGTTTTCTACATTTTGTCACACATTTACCATTCAAAGGTTTTTTTTAATAGCTTGTATAGATGCAAATTACATCTGGTATCATCTTGGGGTCTCGTTTAACATTTCTCTTTGTGCATGTCTATTGGTACTAAATTATCTCCTTGATTGTTTCATTTTGAAAGATTCTCTTGCTTGGTATAGAATTTGGATTGATAGTTGTTTTTTTTTTTTCTTCAGTACTTAAAAGATGCTGCTCTGTTTTAATCTTATTTGCATAGTTTCTGACAACAAGTCTGCTAGAATCCTTATCTGTGTAATGTGTTTTTCTTTCTAACTGCTTTTAGATTTTTCTCTGGATGTCTGGTTTTTAGCAATCTCTGATGTGCTGCCGTGTTGTTTCCATATTTTTTCCTGTTTTGGTTTTAATGAGCTTTTCAGGTCTATAATTTTTAAATCTCTGTAAAATTAGGGAGTTGTAATTGGCCATTATTTCTTCAAAAATATTTTCTGTTACTTTTCCTTCTCAGATTTCTATTGTTCATATGTTAGACTGCTTGATACTATTACAAAGTTCACTATATTCTTTTGCTTTATATACTTATTTTTTTTCTTTCTGTGTTTCATTTTTGGATAGATTTTTTCTTTTTTTTTTCTGCCTTAAATTCACTTACCTTTCATTCTGCAGTGATTAGTATGCTAACTGTTGCTAATTTATTAGCATACTTTTTTCAGACAATGCATTTTTAATCTGTAGAAGTACTATTAGTACTTCTTTTTTACATTTTATAATACTCTAATCATCACGACCATATTTTCTTCTAACTTTTAAAAAATATAAACATATTGAAATAGCTGTTTAATAACCTCGTCTGATAATTTCATTGCCTCTGCTGATTTTCAGTCAGTTGTATTAACTGATTTTCTCCCGTTATGGCTCACACTTTCCCGCTCCTTTACATGTTTGTAATGACTAAGTAACAATGTGGATCTTATACTGTTTGATGCAGAATTTTGTTGTACTCCCTTAAACAATGTTTGACTTGATTATAGAAAGAAAAATCTATTACATTCTTCTGAGGCTTGTCTTTATAATTTGTTATTCCAAATACAGATAATCACGATGGTGTGATCACTGATCTAGAGCCAGACATCCTGGAATGTGAAGTCAAGTGGGCCTTAGAAAGCATCACTACGAACAAAGCTAGTGGAGGTGATGGAATTCCAGTTGAGCTATTCCAAATCCTGAAACATGATGCTGTGAAAGTGCTGCACTCAATATGCCAGCAAATTTGGAATACTCAGCAGTGGCCACAGGACTGGAAAAGGTCAGTTTTCATTCCAATTCCAAAGAAAGGCAATGCCAAAGAATGCTCAAACTACCGCACAATTGCACTCATCTCACACACTAGTAAAGTAATGCTCAAAATTCTCCAAACCAGGCTTCAGCAATATGTGAACCGTGAACTTCCTGATGTTCAAGCTGGTTTTAGAAAAGGCAGAGGAACCAGAGATCAAATGGCCAACATCCACTGGATCATGGAAAAAGCAAGAGAGTTCCAGAAAAACATCTATTTCTGCTTTATTGACTATGCCAAAGCCTTTGACTATGTGGACAACAATAAACTGTGGAAAATTCTGAAAGAGATGGGAATACCAGACCACCTGATCTGTCTCTTGAGAAACCTATATGCAGGTCAGGAAGCAACAGTTAGAACTGGACATGGAACAACAGACTGGTTCCAAATAGGAAAAGGAGTACGTCAAGGCTGTACATTGTCACCCTGTTTATTTAACTTATATGCAGAGTACATCATGAGAAACACTGGACTGGAAGAAACACAAGCTGGAATCAAGATTGCCGGGAGAAATCTCAAAAACCTCAGATATGCAGATGACACCACCCTTATGGCAGAAAGTGAAGAGAAACTCAAAAGCCTCTTGATGAAAGTGAAAGTGGAGAGTGAAAAAGTTGGCTTACAGCTCAACATTCAGAAGACAAAGATCATGGCTACCAGTCCCACCACTTCATGGGAAATAGATGGGGAAACAGTGGAAACAGTGTCAGACTTTATTTTTCTGGGCTCCAAAATCACTACAGATGGTGACTGCAGCCATGAAATTAAAAGACACTTACTCCTTGGAAGGAAAGTTATGACCAACCTAGATAGCATATTCAAAAGCAGAGACATTACTTTGCCAACAAATGTTTGTCTAGTCAAGGCTATGGTTTTTCCTGTGGTCATGTATGAATGTGAGAGTTGGACTGTGAAGAAGGCTGAGCACTGAAGAATTGATGCTTTTGAAGTGTGGTGTTGGAGAAGACTCTTGAGAGTCCCTTGGACTGCAAGGAGATCCAACCAGTCCATTTTGAAGGAGATCAGCCCTGGGATTTCTTTGGAAGGAACGATGCTAAAGCTGAAACTCCAGTACTTTGGCCACCTCATGCAAAAAGTTGACTCATTGGAAAAGACTCTGATGCTGGGAGGGATTGGGGGCAAGAGGAGAAGGGGACGACAGAGGATGAGATGGCTGGATGGCATCACTGACTCGATGGACGTGAGTGTGAGTGAACTCTGGGAGTTGGTGATGGACAGGGAGGCCTGGCGTGCTGCGATTCATGGGGTTGCAAAGAGTCAGACACGACTGAGCGACTGATCTGATCTGATTCCAAATACGGAGCAGTCTTTAATCTATGACTAATTTAACTGTACTACTTATGCACTGCATTTTTAAGGTCTCTTCTGATGTCTCTTGTGTTATCTGCTCTTTCTATTTTGGCTGGTGGGAAAATAAGTTAACCTCAGCCTTATGAGAACTCTGACTATTGTTCAGTCTACTGTTTTCCAGTCTTTCCCCACCCCGCACAACCTCAGGTAAACTCATAAATCATTCTTATAAATACCCAGGAAGCACTAAGCCAAAGATTAAAGTGGACCCTTCTGCACATTTGTAGCTTTCTCTGTTTCACCCTGGGTATCTATTCTTCAGTCCTGTTTACAAATTACAGTCACCTTGTGTGTGTGTGTGTGTGTGTGTGTGCCTGTGCATTCTCAGTTGCTCAGTCATGTCCGACTCTTTGAAACCCCATGGACTGTAGCCCTCCAGGCTCCTCTGTCCATGGACTGTTTCAGGAAAGGATATTGAAGTGGGTTGCCATTTCCATCTTGAGGGGATCTTCTCTATCCAGGGATCAAATTCTTGTCTCTTTCTGTCTCCTTCATTGGCAAGCAGATTGTTTATCATTATGCCACCTGGGGTTCCCAATTTCCAATTCATCTCTCCAACTCAGAGAGTCCTCTAAGCTGTGTTTGGAATTCCCTTCCTTACCTTGTAGACTAGAAATTGCCTTCAGCCAAGAATCTGGGACAATCAGAAGACTTAGCTTATTTGTTTCCCTCACCTCAGGGATCTCCATCTTATCTTGCCTATTTCCAATGTTTGTAGGTCTTCACTTGATATATTTTGTTTCATTTTTCAGTTCTTGAGGATGAGAAAATAAACCCAGTCTCTCACTCTACATGGCTAGAAGCAGACATCACCTGCAAATACTTTTGAATGTATTTTTTATAATTATACTTTTTGAAAAATTTTTTTTCTTGTTCATCACCCACAATAGTAAGAATAAATGAATGTAATATTTATTTTAGAAGTTACATTCTTAGGCCATATTAACAGCGTCAGATTTCTCTAGAGAGTGTAACACTGTTTCCAATAACTACACATTAATTTTGTCATTCCAACTTACACTCACAATGTCATTTGGAATGTCTTGTGCATTTCATTTTTCTAGTGATATATGAAATCAATTTATGGAATTAATAAATTAGAAAATCTCTTGAAGTTTTAGTCTAACATTTAAAAAAAATCTTTGCTTAGCAAATATTTTATCCTGATTAAAAACTATTAGCATAGGCACAGGGATCATCATATTAAAATTTTAAATTATAAAATATCTCAGAAATGTATAATACATGGGAAATCATATATTTAACAACCAGCAGTGATTTGTGTTTTCACAAAACTGTCTTTCTTAGATAGGTTCATTTATATTCACTTGTATTCATTCAGTCTTTTATCACTAATTTTGTTTGCCTACTATTCAGTATACCCTGAGAGAAAATTTAGAAAGAATATCATCTCTAAAATTTAAGTTATATTTTCCCTTTTAATTTTAAATCTGTTGATATCATCACTGGTCTTTGTGGCCCTGTGAAACTTTAAAATATTGAACAGGAACTTCCCCGGTGGTCCGTGGCTGACTCTGTACACAGTGCAGGAAGCCTGAGTTCGATCCCTGGTCATGAAACTAGATCCCACATGATACAACTAAGAGTTTCCATGCCACAAATAAAAGATTTTGTGTGATGCAACTAAGACCCAGAGTGGCCAAAAAAGTAAACATTTGAAAATAAATAAATAAAATAAAATAATGAACAGAATGTAAAATTCTGAATCTCCCTCTCTGATCCACATGTCTGAATCTAATTTTTTTTAATTTCATTATCTTTATAGAATGTTGTAAAATTTGGGGGCCTTATGGTCTTTCAGTTACATGGGTGGTTTTAAATTTTCTTTCTTCTAACTGGACTCTACTAGTAGTGGTCAGATGTAGTGCCAAGATTAAGTACAGCCAATAGAAATTCGAACATACACCACTAAAGTTACCTACTCGATGGGCATTTCCTTCACGACAGAATACTGCTGGTTTTTCAGGGAAGTACTCTGGGTATGTGTGATGTTCTGGTTCTCCCAGGAAGCCAGTTTGAACATTAGGTAGATGAAAGGGGTCATCTCAAGTGAATTCTTCAACTTGTTGAGTTGCTAAGTTGAGTGCAGCTCTTTGTGAGCCCATGGACTGTAGGGCACCAGTCTTCCCTCTTCTTCACCATCTCCCAAAGTCTGCTCAAACTCATGACTATTGAGTCAGTGATGTCGTCCAGCCATCTCATCCTCTGCCATCCCCTTCTCCTCCTGCTTTCAATCTTTCCCAGCAACAGGGTCTTTTGCAATGAGCCGGTTCTTTGCATCAAGTGGTCAATGTATTGGAGCTTCAAGCTTCACCATTAGTCCTTCCAATGAATATTCAGCGTTGATTTCCTTTAGGATTGACTAGTTTGATCTCCTTGTAATCCAAGGGACTCTTGAAAGTCTTCTCCAGCATCGTAGTTCAAAAGCATTAATTCTTTGACACTCAGCCGTCTTTATTCTTCGACTGATATTTCCTAACCTGAGGACAGAGGATGTAGGGAATAATTTGCTACTTGCTTCTGGTTAGTATTTCATACTTAATGGTTCTCCAAAACTATTTTTAATCTGTAGGAGGATTTTTTTTTTTCTCAGAAATCAATTCTGCCTCTGTCCTCAGTACCAACTTGTTTAGTTTGACATTCTTCTTGATCATGGCACCCTAAGCTCCTTTCCCGTGTTTATGTAAGATAATAGAGAAATCTCTTAATCTCGGTTTCATCTGGGATCTTGCTTTGCTTTTCAACCCTATTATGTATCAGTTTGTCTACTTGTGTGGCTCTAGGACAGTAACAGGATAATAATATAACAGGATAATGTGGCTTTCATCCAGTCTATGACAAATATATGTGCTTATTATCCATGTAAGTGTGTCATGGCTTGAGTGACAATTTTCTGTTAGAATTCAAAAAAGAAGCATGGAATTTCAGGACTCTTTTCCTAAGTACAACTTTTGTTCTGCCATTGCATAACACTACCAAATATACCTGCAATACTTCTGTTGTATGCCTACTATATGCCAGGCATTATATTCAGTGCTAGGGATAAAATGGTGAACAAACTATACACAGGAACATAGAAGAAGTTCATTTACTAGGTGTTAAAGGTTAAATAAATAAACTAATGAGTGCAGAGCTTCAGTCAGTTCAGTTCAATTCAGTTCAGTTCAGTCGCTCAGTCCCATCCCACCCTTTGCGACACCTTGGACTGTAGCACTCCAGGCTTCCTTGTTCATCACCAACTCCTGGTGCTTGCTCAAACTCACGTCCATTGAATCAACGATGCCATTCAGCCATCTCATCCTCTGTCGTCCCCTTGTCCTCCTGTCTTAAGTCTTTCCCAGCATCAGGGTCTTGAGTCACTTCTTTGTATCAGGTGGCCAAAGTATTGGAGTTTAATCTTCAGCATCAGTAGAAGTTTGTAATTTGGGGATATTGGTATCCATGGTATTTGTGGAAAAATCAAGTTTCTCTTCTGCTCCACATAAGCACAATTTAAATAATAGAACTTAGAAAAACAATATAATGTGGAGTATCAAAATTTGAAAATAATGTTACTCTAAGGTGTCTTTGTCGGAGAAGGCAACAGCACCCCACTCCAGTACACTTGCCTGGAAAATGCCATGGACGGAGGAGCCTGGTAGGCTGCAGTCCATCAGGTCGCTAGGAGTCGGACACGACTGAGCGACTTCACTTTCACTTTTCACTTTCATGCATTGGAGAAGGAAATGGCAACCCACTCCAGTGTTCTTGCCTGGAGAATCCCAGGGATGGGGGAGCCTGGTGGGCTGCCATCTCTGGGGTCGCACAGAGTCGGACACAACTGAAGTGACTTAGCAGCAGCAGCAGCAAGGTGTCTTTGTAGTTTAGCCAATGTGTAACACTTGTGAGAGTCAGAGTACTTTTCCAATGTTAATACATTTATCACTATAAGGTTCATAAAATATCAGAATTAAAAACGTGCAATTTTAAGCCACTGATAAATTTGGTAGTATAAAAATATTTTTGGCACTGACTTAGTAAGATCTATAGTGTGGCTGAAAAAGTGCTTTGCTATACCTCTAGTTAAGTATAATACCGTAACAGTTTCCAGAACAAAATTGATGTATCTGAGATGTTATCCAAGATGTACTCTTATGCTATTTTTGCAAGCTGCTTTCATCATACTCAGAAGGATTTGTCAAGATGCTTACTTGTTGTGAAATTCAACATGATTTCTTGAGGGTGCAATCTAAGACTGAGTTATATCACCTCTTCTTAGCAGTGCTATATCAATGCCAATATGATTGTAATTTTCTCTGGGCCCCTCTTTATTCAGTGGTTGCTGTACAAAATGTGGGACAAA